>NW_008238358.1:6063159-6072778 GCF_000691975.1 Corvus brachyrhynchos
TTCCTGCTGTACATGAGGGGGTGAGTGTGCACCCAAAACCACCAGCCTGATGCTACATGCAGTCCCCATGCTCGCACAGCTGAGACTGTGATTCCTGTTTGCTTCAGCAGCCCAGTCTTTGGTGTCCTGTGGGAATTGGCTTCTTGACTTTCATGAGGAATGAAAGAAGAGCTTGTACCAACCATTGTCCATCTATGAGACCCATCTTTGTTGTTGTTTTCTTGTCTTTTTTTTTTTAAATTTTAAATAAGGATTTTGTGAAAGTGCCTATATGTTATACTTAACATGAAATTATAAATATATTATTAAATATTAATTACTTATAAAACGATTAAGTACAAAATTATTTAATACAGACCAGAATGATTAAATACAGACATGTGACAGAATATGCTTGTGTGCAATGGGTGTGGATCAAATACCTGCTTTGTGCACAATGGTTTTCAGAACTGGCAGGTTGCAGCTTGTACACTGCCTTTTGATCAGGCATGTGTGCATTGTAAAAGCACATGTAACTTCTACAAAAATGTCAGTATAATTAACAATGAGATAGCCATGAGGTGGCAAAATATTAACAAGAAATCCAATTATTGATCGTTTTACAAGAATGGTTTTCTTATCTTTTTCTGGCACCACAGTTTTTAGCTGATCATTATACTCAGCTGTAATCCACTCACTAGTACTCTGTTCAGCTACCATTTCATTACATACTTTTAATTGTATATATATAGCTCATACTCCTTCTTATATTAAATTTTGTGGTCCAATGGACTTAATTTGTTGTTCTAATTTTGGCAGATTTTTTCTCTAAAATGTAATACAGCTTAACACTGTTTTCTTTGTTTTAGAGCTGTGCTGAATTTATTGTAGCTGTGCCCATTTGTGTTTTCTAATCCACATTACTCTGAGCTCCACTGAAGCAACAGTCCCTTCATTGCTCTCTAAATTTTTTTCCAATAGATTGCTCGGTCACAGAGAGTTTGGAGAGAGGCAGGCACAATTCCACCACCTCTGAGGACCACCAAGGGAAGATAACAACACAGAACTTTCAACAAATGATTTAAAGCATAATATATTTTCTTTATTAAAACCAATTATTACCAAACTATTTAATACATTTACCTTTCTTCTAAAGTAAATGCAGGTACTGGAATAATGAAAATTTTGGCCACCATTGGCAGGGAATTGGTTTGAATTACAAAGAAAATATTAATCCTTTTAATGATGTACTGTATTATGAGTAGCTTACATTTTTTGCTACTTCTTTAATCCAGTGTACATTAATTAGAAACAAATCTGTCTATTGGAGATCACATATTTTTTCCCTTTGTATGTAGAGATTAAATAAGACTAGAAATTGTCCATAATGTTAGACTGCCTCAGAAAAGCTATTACTCTAGATAAATTTGTTTAGCTATATCATCTCAGTCCCTTTTCCTGGGATTCCAAAAAGAGGTGATCAACTCCCCCAAAACACAAGCACAATATTAACAGTGTCTAGTTATGACAGGAAGGAAACAAAAATCCCTGCAAACCTCTTACTAGTTTCTGGCAACAGTGCTAGCTGATCAGGAGCACCACAAAGGAGTTACATGCCAGACAAGAGGAACAGGAGAAACACTAGGGCAGGAATTACAAATGGAAGGAAATGCTGGATTTCAAACAGACACTAGACAGCAACCTGCCAGTACTGCAGCCCTCAAGGGTCAGTCCTACAGAGAATGAGGACATCTAAAGAAAACCCAAGGCAAAACTGTCTCTCTGTTATCTGAGAACATCCACAATGCTGCCGACAGTACTCCTGTGCAGAGATAATGTACACCTGTGAAAAAACACAAAGAGTCGGCAAATACAGATAGCAGGTTCACTTGCTGGCTCGGACAGCATCTGAAGAAAGAACTATTTAAAAACACAAGAGGTGGTGTTATAATGAGGAAACCATGGAGAGCAGAAAGCTTATGATTATTGACAGAAGTTGATTAAGAAATGGATTATTGTCTGTTAGGATGTTGGAATATCTACTGTCACCTCTATCCTACGTATCTTTATGTAAATTTCCTTTAATTGAGGTATTCATTTACAATCATTATTTTCATTGGTAATGTGCTGTATTTGCATTTGAAAGCAAAAAGAGGAAAAAAATTAAACATGACTGGCTGACCCCTACCATGTGAGAAAGGGTTCGCTTTTTGTCACTCTGACCCAAATGGATTAGGGCCAGGAAATAAAGGTCAAGCTCTTACCAGTACCCCCATGTGTCACGTTTTTATTACATGGAGTTTCCAAGAAAAATATTCCAATTTGCGTCAGTAATTATTCATTCTTTATGCATTATCATGTCAGTTTCTGAGTTTATTTTGAATTCAGAAATTACCTTTGAGTGCCAGGCCTATTAAAACGCAACCCTTTGTGAAATACCCTTCAGCAGTTAGATGTAAGTGATAGATTCTGTAGCTGTACACACTCTCTTTTCCCTTTTAAGAATCTCCCCTTCTACAGCAGTCCCCCCATCACTCGAGTCATAAACCGCCAAGACCGTGGTTGGATTATGCTCCTTTGTGGATTTGCAAGTTGCTGCCTTAGTTAGATGTCTGAGGGCTGTACTTGCTAAAGCAGTGCACAGGGCAGATGGGGTTGGAGCCAGTCTGTCCATGCTGTTGGACAGCGTGAGGTAAAAGAGTGCGGTAACGTACCCTGCGTGCTCCTCTAACACACTGACCACAGCGCGAAGCTTGAGACCAGCGACGTCGGAGCTCCCTGTCCTGTGGGAATTGGTTTGGGGCAGTGCTGCACCTTTCCAAGAGAGGCAGAAAGGTGATGGTCCCCTCCAGCCACTGAGGCCACACCCCAGCCCAGGGCTGCCCAGCCCCACCACAATGCCATGGGAGACATCTGAGGGTGCCAGGGGTTCCATGGGCACAGCTACAGCCCTGGACACAGGGCTCCAAAGATAAGCTCCTAAAGAAGTTTCTGGTTTTGCAATTTCAAGGATAACTTTTTAATCTGGTCATTATTTTCTTTGATTGCTAATACCTTGACCTCTGGTGACAGCTGCTGCTTATGCCTGCTAAACTTTAATGCAGGCTACAGTAAAGAACGTTACGATTATTTGAAAAGGCAGAGTGTAATGCATTTCAGATTAACAGTGAAAGAAAAGCTATTCAAGTTAGAGGTTCACTTTGCCATATCACTCTATGCTGCTTTCCTTATTATCAGTACAAAAAATGATATGAGAATAGCACATCTTTTAATTTCCTTCTACTATTACCTCTTGATTTGCATTCAGAGCTCCCAGAAGAAATACTGCTGAATTCAGAAGTAGTCTATTTAAGCTGCGTGGTGTTTAAAAATCGCTGGAAGAGGCTAAGGTGCTCTATATTATGCAGTTGACCTTACTAAGAAGCTGTGTTAACAATTTAGATTTATAATTTTGTTAAATTTTTTTTTTCTCCAAGCAAAATTCATTATCTTTTTTTGTACCGCTGAAGGTTAAATCTTCTTCTCTCTGACTTATTTTGTAAGATTTCTAAATTATATTTAAACTTCTTGTATTTAAAAGGTTGTTTTGCCAGTGTCTTTGAAAAGAAGGATTTTTTTTTTCTGTCTCTCTTTGTACCTGGTCTGAAGAGACTGTGTGCCCTCACAGTGTTTTACCTAGGAAGAAAGAACCCAATCCCTACATCTGCAGAGTCCTGCAAATACATTTGAACTCTTTTGTCTTGCACTATCATATCTTTGTGGCCACTGGGTTTGAACAAGATGTCCATGGAAAATATTTTGGATCCTGCCTTTACCAAACAGTTGTAGCCTCCTGGTGTGCAGGATTCAAGCCTCCCTGGATTTAACCAGTCAGCACTGGGCCTGGTCACTGAGAAAAAGAACAAACCCTAACAAGTCAACAACAGTGAAATGTGCCAGGGTCGGGAGAGCTGTACCCTGTGACCCTTTAGACTCTGCAGCCCTAAACAGAGGTGTTTGTGCTCTCTGTTGCTGCCTGAGCAAAAAAATGTCAGTGGTGGAACCCTGTAATGCAGAACAATTTCCAAAATGCTCAAGGTGTCACCATGCTGGCTTAGTGGTCCCCTGCAGTGGATATTTATTATGGACACTGCCTCCTGGTCATCTCTCATCTGAAAACTCATACTACAGTTATAACTCTGCCAGTAAATAAAACAGGGTAAGGAGCCCTGGGCCCTGAGGCCAAGCAGCATGGACCAGCCATATCAGCACTGTATGGCCTGTGACCATCAGGCATAATCATCATTTAGAACAGACATATTTTTTCAGCCTGCAGTGTTGCAATGAGGAGGGGGCTGTGCTGCAGGGCTTATGCTGTTTGTGCAAGTGGGTGTGATGGCAGTACAGAGCACCTTGGGTCCCACTGGAGGACTGTGGGGGTGGGACAGAGACAGGACAGACAGCTCTGTAGTTTCCCCTGGAAATGCCCTGCTGCATGATCCCCCACAAGTAATGGCTGGACACTCTCCTGCAGGGATAGCTGGCATAGGCCACAACCAGGCCAAGTGCTGCAACTAAAGCAGGACAGACCATGAGCAGAGCGGTGCTGAGGATTGCCCAACTCCCTGAAGCCAGGCCTGCAGACTGGCCTGAGAGTCAGCAGTAAGGGGGTGTCTTCAGTGACACCCCCTTCAAGTTGTGACTTGTAGCTGTGAGCACAGGGGGAAGTCAGGATGGATGTTTTGACATTTCAGTGTTTCTTGAGCTCCTATTCATTCTCCACTCTATTACAACAGTCGCTCAGACTTCCTACAGCAAGAGCAATATATTGACAGCTGCCTTCCTGTTGTAAAGTCAACACAGGGAGCAAGGGAAGCCCAGGACAGATTCTAGAGCCAGAAGGTAGTTCTACCAATCTAATCTCTAGGTATGTAGACAGTGATCAGCACCATAGCAACTATCTGAGCCACTTGAGCGAGTTAGATACAGAGATGGCAACACTTGTTATTTGTACAGCACCCTTTATTGGAAAATTAAAAATGTCAGATACCAGTTTCATTGAGTAGGTAAACTGCATTCATTTGTTGATATGGAGGTGCCATAAAACCTCTCATTTTATCACTGGGATATAACTACATGATAGAGACTGTTGGCAACAAATAAGTAAAACAGTTAGAGGTTTTAAAGAAAAAAAGAATAAACCAAGGGGATAAAAACATACTAAATGCATGAAGAATTGGTCTATACGCAGAGCCAAGCCAAAACTTGGCAGCTTTATAAACCAGCTAACACAGAAATAAATGAAAGTCTAAACAATAGGAACAAACCTGGAACAAATAAAATCATGAACTCAGAAATGTTACCAATTGATTGCAAAGATAAAAATGCCTTTTGAATTAATTGTGTCCCTGTAGTTTATTCTACTGCATACTTTGCTTCTGGGAAGATTCTGCATCTGAAAAAGCCATATGAAATATATTCGTCGAACAGTACAAATGGAAATAAATTTTTCTCACTTGAAATAATAAGACACAAATTTGTCTCTATGTTATTAGCTGGTTTTCCTCTGAATCATCTTGAACTTCCAGTCAGACAGCAAAGTTAAAATAAATTATTTCATCATGCTGCAGAATATTTCTTAACTGTGTAATTCTTTCCTTTGCAGAATGCAGGTACCAAGCAGTTGTGGTTCTATGTGTCAGCATTTCCCTGGTGACTCTCAGCTCTTGCAGAATTTATGCTTTGACTAAAAGAATGTAATTATTTTTATAGATAAAAAAAAAAATCTGTATGTGCATACTGACTCCACACAGTTCTGCTCAATGCAAAAATAAATATACTCTGCATCCAAAGCAAAATGTAGACTACATCAATGGGGTCATCTCTGAAGCTTATGAGATAATAGTTGCAACTTCTAATTTCAGGCTTAAACAGTTTTATGACATCCAGCTTCACAGCACAGAGCAAGTGTGAATGCAGTAGGAAAGACTTCTGCCATTTGAACATTCCGTTGGCATGCGCTTGGCTGCCATCTGGGCTTGCCCAGCAGTAGTACAGCCATCCCCAGAAGGATTTGGGAGGGGAAAAGGCACTGCCAGAGCACCTCTCCCCTCATGGCTGTAGACCCTGAGAGACCTCCCTGTGGTGACCGAACCCAGAGGTCTCTCAAGTGCCTTGAGTTAGCCAAGGTCTCGAGTTTGCTAACCTGAAGTAAAATCCTGCCCAAGGTAAGATAACTCGTAGTGCTCACATTAGTGACTGAGCAGGACAAATTAGCCAGATAGCCAAAACTAAGACTATCTCCCTTCTTTATTTAAACCCTTCCAATTTAAATGTTTTCTCCTTAGAAACAAACCAGCTAACAAGACCATGGTGTTGCACCACTGCCAGACTGTCATGCCCTGTGGCAGGGATGGATCTGACTGGCTTTAAACTCGTCGTCCATCTCACAATGCATGAAGGCCAACTGCGGGTCTGAGGCCCAGCAAATGAGCAGCCAAGTTTGATATATCAGCCAATTAGCAGCATTGGTATTTATGCAGGAATGAAGCTGAAAGTGCAAATAAGGCCAGTGACTAAACCTTTCCAGCAATTACATTTAATAAGGTACTGCATGTTATTTACAGAAAAGATAGATCACACATCTCCTACATGTAAATGCACAGAGTGTGAAGACAAAAGCTGCACTCTCATAACATGCTAAACAAAATAAATAAAACAGAATTATTTTGGCACAATAACTATTACATAAATAAATATTCTAGAATGTAATGAATCAACATTTATTTACAGTCTATTGAAAGTGCAAACAATTGGCTGAAAATTAAGATATTTATAAATGTGTAAGATCAGAAAATGTGTTAACCAGCCACGATTAATTACAGCTGAAGTTTAAGGTTTTAATGTCCAGGAAAATATTCTCTTGAAATCCATTTGTGCATATTGTGCTCTTTTTGAACCAGTTCTTTGCTACCTTTAATGCTATTGATTTTGACAACCTTGCTTTTTAATAGAATATTGTAAAAACCTGATTCGTAGTTTAGAAATAAAGAAAGAAACACTGATTAATCTATTTATCATTCAAAATATTTTCAGTCCTGTCAGTTTTCTGAAATGGCCACACTGCTTGTAGTAGTGGGAAGTATGATTAAGATTAGGAATTTTTCTTAGTATCTGTTGTATTTAAAATGGAAATATTTGCAAGTCTTCTCTAAATGGAACTATACCTTGGACCACTCTTGAACTTGCATTATTTCATCAGATGCTTACATACATCTTCTATTGAGGTCAACAGTAGCTGAGCAAGCTAAACTGATGATCAGTTTTGGTCCTGACCTGAAGAGTAAATCATAAAATACAGATTCTTAATTAGGGAGAAGAACCCACTACCTATCTTAGAACTGTTACAAGCTTTTTGTGCATTTCCCATGAACTATTCTATTTTATCTTTTGCCTTTTTTAAATCCATATGAGATATCACTTACTACACTGTAAGATGAATTAACAGTTCACAACATGGTCACCCATACACCTACAGTGCATATATTCTTCCTCAGCCAAAGTTCTCCAGCAGGCTGGTACATTGTGCGTTGCCTAAGACCTTAGAATATGTTTTTGCTTATTTTTGTAGTGGCAGTGCAGTAGCAGAGAAAGTGAAGTTCTTAACAAGTGACCTTGAGAGGATAAAAGATCATTTCTCATCATTGCTTCAAATGTTTATGCTCGGCGCGGTTCCAGTCGGTGAGACATCTGTGATAAAGTTCTCTGGTTGTCAATCACATTTAATTGCCGCACATAGCTCCGAACATCCTGATGGTTTTTATTAGTTAGGGCTGCATCAGGATCTGGTGAAAGAGAAATGATGGAGGATTGATACACATAAATGGACAAATGCCTGAACAAAATGCACAACTCCTTACAAGCTGTCACAGGAAAGAGTAGATCCTAGTGATTTAAAAAGGAAGTATTTAGAAATTGCTCTCTTTGAAACCTTTCCTCCATATCTGACAGTCTTTCTGGTTACTACCCCCACAAATTAACTTTTCTGTTGGACATCCTTGGCTACATTTACTAAAATTGATGGCCCTTGGTTACAGTTTTACACATCACCTTACCAGTCATTAGCTGTAAATTATACAGCTAACAAGTACGATTTAAAACTGCTCATTTGCTTTTGAACCAGCAAATTCCACAGATTCAAAATTATATAATTGATTTAATCCTCTTTCATGCAATATTCTCATTTCTAGCTCAGTATTAAGTATTTGTAACAATGTAGTGCTTAGTGGATGCCCCATTCAAGCCTCAGAATTTACTACCTGTTTACATTACTTAACATAACCACATTATACCTATTCCAGCAACAGTTATGGAAGACTACTGAGTTAATTTCTGACAATCTTCAGCCTCACAGGGAACAGCTTACAGTATAATGTAGTAAGTGTTAGGTAATTTAAATTGAACTAAAAAATGATACTGAGGCATCTACAATACATTACACATACACACAAAAAGCATGGAATTTATATCCAATAGATCTATATACTGGCATTTTGTTGTATCATTTATAATGAAAATTCCATTTCTAAATATGTGAAGGTCTCACTCATGCTTAATGCATTAAAATTAAAGACACAAAGCCAGAAAAACCTGGACTGCGGGAGAAAAAAAAAACCTCTCTTAATTTCTACAGTTCTATAGAAATTTCTACAGATCTTCTACAGTTAAGCTTTGACCCATATGGAAAGAAACTGTTTTTATTAAAATATAGTTTTATATTATTTATTCTGTTATTCGAGAAAGAGGAAGGGTGCTGTGAGTCAAAATGGATGAAGTGCTGAGGGAAATGCCCATGTGACTGAGACTGACAGTGCACCTGGATGGGATGAGACCCACAGAGAAGCCGGCTTTACCATACAGCTCTGTCATCTTACATGGCCTCAAGCAAGTTCTGGTAATTACACTGACAAACAGGTTTTAAATTCACCGCCTTATGCAGTTATGTAATTTATAAAGGTCATGTCTCCAGACTGGTTTCATATGAAAACAGCATTTATCCAAGAAAGTATCTGTGCTGCTGCCTGTAGAGTTATTTCAACCACTTCTGAACCCAATGGCTAATTTCAGCTGGCTCTAATTTGACAGATGGGTAGAGACCTCATAGATATTTAGCTCTTTCACATGCAAGGAAAACAGATAGAGGAGATAGGGTTTATTAGAGCTTCCTGAAGGACATTTCACCCTGTGAAACATCACAGGATCCAAACATGGAAAAATCACTGGAAAGCAGGCTTTTCAGTTCTGGTACACACAGAATTAGTTTAATTACTGTAGCTACTGATGATAATGCTGACTGTACAGATGTTGTATACACTTACTGAAAGATTGGCTTCGGCAGAATTTCACTGTCCTGACAGTGTTGGCAATCATGCGCTGGAAGGAAAAGATGGGATGCAATCAGAGAACAAGCACTGTATTTCATCATCATTTAAACGAAGCACCTAACTGTGCCTGAGTGTGAAGATATATGCCAATAAAAGCAGTCATATGAATGAAAATATAATTTTAATGCTGATACTTTCATATGTAGGGTGTGATTTGCATTTACACAGGCTTTAAATAAGCATAAGTATAATTTACATGCACTCAGAGAACTCTTTCC
>NW_008238358.1:6072843-6077502 GCF_000691975.1 Corvus brachyrhynchos
CATTGCTTGAATGCTGTAAAAGGCCCTAACTAAGAATGAAAATCAGCCCCTTCAATGTGCATTTCTTTGATAACATCTTACCGTATTAAAAAGTAAAAGGAATACCATGGAGTATTTACACGTTAATTTAAAGACCATCAGCTCCTAACAGCAAGGCCATTTCTAGAATATAGTCAGCAATTAAAGAGCTTTCACCTTTTACATAAACTTGAGTTTAAAATGCAGTCCTCCTGGAAAATGACAGTGTAAATGAGCACGTGAGGGTGTGTGTTCACTGATTCCACTGGCAGAATGCTCAGTTCACAGGTGAGAAGGCCACTGTCAGTACTGTGGCCCTGCAGCCAAATTTCATAATTTCAGACCTGCTAGACAGTCTTATCTTGCACAGGTGTATCTAACTCAGTGTGAAAAGTGGATTCACTTTTGGTGGACCCTTCTACTGACAATTCACTAAAAAAACCAGAAGTCGCTTTGTCCTTCTTGGCTGTACTTCCTCTTCAGTGAAAAAGACATCATTTCACCCAATTCAGTTTCAATCAATACACTTTGCTCTGATAAATCAGATATTATTTTACAATAGTTTTAAGAACAGAAATTAAGGTAAGTCATAAAGCAAAACATTTAAGATTTAGTTCTGGACTGTAGAATTTTAACTGGCTTCTGTGATTAGTGATTAGCACCATACATGTAATACACCCGCCAGTGGGGGTAGGATTAGTTGTTCTACATAATGCCAAATAAACTGAAACTTCAGCAGTCAGCTAGATAGTTTGATTCAATCACTGTTACAAGCACAACATTTGTTTCAGTTTCTTTTGCTTAGGTTAAGAAAAAGTAGAGGAGGGAAATGCTATTCCCTATCAGAATGTCTGTGTTCCAACACAACTACATCGTCTAACACAGCACACTCTCACCAGGCTGCTTCATATGTTATGGAAATTTTGTGTGAGATGAACAAGCTACTTAGTCATAAACTCCCACAAAATGGAATGATATACCTCTTACTAGTGAACAGTAAAGCCTAGGGCACATGCTCCTCTAAATTAATACACAATTATAATCTTAAATGAAAATGTTACAAATGAAATAAGTTTGTGAAATCTGTCATTCCAGAAGTGGGAAGCACCAATGTAAAACATTCCTTACACACACACTCATAATCTCAGACATTTTAATGTACTGTCAAGCATACAAAAATGGGTTGGTGGCTGGTGTAAGAAACACTATTGATATATCATGAACTAAATGTCTGTGGATTACACCTTGTACTATCAAATGAAATGCAGCTATTCTGAAACTGATCTAAAATATGTTCATTCTAAAACACACTTTCCCAAAAGATCTAGGGAATCTGGATATGGATCTGCTTATGTTGTTTCTAAAGTCCTATGTATCTACATGTATAATTCAAGTAAGAGTAAATTTTATCTTATGGTAATTTTCATACTTCTTCAAGCCATTATTACTATGAAGATTTTCTAAGGCACTTACCTTGCAAACACTCTCACAGGTGCTTAGCATTAAGCATGTGAATAAACTCCATTGACTTCAATGGAACCTCTTAAATACTCAAGATAACTGGACTGAGACAGAACACACTGCATGTTACAGTGTCAGTTTTTCAGTCTAACCCAATCAAACATAAATCAAAACAACAGAAGCATATAAACATGACTGTTTCACACATCTATGGCTTCATATTTGGCTCTGTTATGTGATGCTGCTATTTTGATTTATACCAGTTCAAAAAATACTCATCTACAATAACTGTTTCAAGGAGAGATCATAAAGTTGAACTGAACCAGCCAACATGATGAAGTTTCAAGACTGTCTAGCTTCAAGAGAAGCTTTGGTAAGGACACTTCATTTTTAGGAAGGTAACTAGTTTTGCTGGATGTGCTTTCTAGGATTGTTAATACACATCCTAATTTTTCATACCTGTAAAGTGTTTAGGTTTTGAAGCCTCATTTCATAATAATCTTTAGAGCTATTATTATTAAGCTTCATGTGTGAAAATTTAGATTTATCAAAAAAAAGGCATTCTTTGGAATAATTTTACTCTTTTTTCTCTTGTGGGGATTTTGTTCTCAAAAAAAGCAGAATATTCAGAATAAACACTGTGATGCAGTACTGTACTGAAAGACAAATTAAGTGTGTGTAGTGAAGGTTTTTAAAAAAGATTCTGCTATTTCCAAATTTGCCATTACGTGGGCTCTTCTAGGCAAGGAAACTGGAAGTGGCAACAGACTTATCTGACTTCTGGTTAAAGGCTGAACTGTCTGGCTTCCTTCAGTTGGCTGAAAGACTTCATTTTAAGGGGTTCCTTTGCCTTTTCCTAAGGATAATGTGATCCAATCTGTGCATTCAGAAGTATCCTGGCAATGATGAAATACAAACAAATGTGGAAGTGGGTGTTACGGCTGAATAAATGGAGAAACTGTGGCCCAAAGACAGCATCACAAGCTAGTGGGGAGATTCTGAAGCATTATGTATCTTTGAAGAGCTCTTTTCACATTACTTTTTTTCCAAGTGCTGTTCTACTGCCTCATAATGTCTAAAAACAGTTCCTCTTTGTAAGGTGTGAAGTGAACAGAAAAACAGCATATGAAACAAAAGTGAATTTCCATTCCTGAATCTCATAGATAAGTTGGATCGTCTTCTTTTGATGCAAGAAAACTAGAAACATGTACAGAAAAAATGTTCAGATGGAAGTTTAATTGCCTGTTCCTTACAGTTTTCTTCAAATAGAGGATTACCTCTAGTCAATGCCTGCAAAGATTAACTTCTGTTCACTTACAGTGCTAAGTAAGACCACTATCAAAAAGCCATACACACCTAAATTTGGATCTTTCTGAAATAGAACTAACTGCATAATATAACAAGTAATGGCTACTAGCGGCATGCTATGTATACACAACAATACCCTTTCAAGTTTTACAGTCTGGAATTGTGGCAGCAGGCCAGCATATTATCTCCTAATCCATTCCAAACCCAGGTTGCTAAATATTATAAATATTCATACATGCCATTGAAAACTACTAAGGGCTTTAGTCACACACTTTTTGCATCATCTTTATGTTCCAAAAATTAAGGAATGTTTGCCCCTTTTTTGCATATGGATAAGAGTGTGAGTTCCCTTTTGTTCATCTCCACAAAACCTGAAAACAAATATGCACAAATTCTCTAATCCTCTTTTCACACCTGAAGGTGATGCGAAAGAGGAAGAGGGTTGACAAAAGGAAAAGGGTTGACAAAAAGAAGCATCAGTGGTCAGCACCACGGCACTATCTTGTGCTGCCATGGCAGGTCAGCACTTTCAGAGCTTTTTCCTAACTTCTGCTCCCTCTACAGGTGTTATTTCTGAGATAATGCTGGATAATGTCATACGGAGAAGGTGCCACAGAAAGTAACCTTTGTTCAGGCTCTCTGATGATTTGAGAAATGGCACTGATAAAGTTCCCAAATAATTCCATCTTCCCTTTGTCTATGAATACAAAATTCTGTACTGGCAGTCAGAGTGCAGAATTATGCAGCTGAGGTTTGAAAAAAGGAAATCAGTAAGTGGTCAAGAGTATGAAATACTGCCTGTCTCTAAGGAGAGTCATGCTCAGTACTTCCCTCACTTCCCTCTCTCATCTTTCCCTGCAAAGACATAATTCTAGGAAAGTGCTTTTAAATTTTTTCTAATATATAGCTATAAAAGCAGTGTCACTTAAATGGTGTATATTGCCATGTGCTGCAGGCTGTAGGTCGTCCTGCATCTGCTAAATCATAGAGTTTACAGGAACTATTACTACTGACAGCTTTGGGTGCTTGCCTTCACCTGAGAAGAGGGTCATTCCAGATCACAAACTAATTCTGTTTGCTGCCTACTGCTATCTTTGTATCTTTCACATATTTACTTACAGCTCTCAAAATGTTCCCCACTTGCCAAACTAAAACTACAGCATTTAAAAAGCTTTACAAGTTTTGTTCCTCTGTAACAAATACGTTTTCAGTTATTACATAGATGAGTCTTCTGAAGGCACACTTACAACTAACATCTGCTGTCAGCTCACCAGTGGAGAAGAGATGCAGGTGGTTTGGTGTCATGGCATATATGCCAAACTAGAATGTACATCTGAGCAACACCACGGTGGGAACAGCTTGCAACCTTCTCCCCATCTGCTTCTTGCAGTGAGATAAGTAAAACACCTTCAACACTTCTCTAAAACCATGTCTTGTTTGCTATTGAAGACAAAGCCTTTTACTAAAGACTTTAACTACTAAGACCAGTAATTTAATTATTTTGTCTACTTATTGACGAAAGTACAGATAAAAATTTTCCAGGCTGGATTTTAAGGCTTCATGCAATAAATGGCAGAGTAAAGAGCACAAATACAGTGCAAATACAAAGAGTAAGACCATACCTATTCCTGACACTTTCAGTACTGTTTGCCTGTCGGGGTCTCCTCCTCCCTGCCATGTAGCCCTGGGAGAGGGGCCCTGGAGGGGAGACACAGGGTTTCCCTGGCCCTGCTCAGCCTCGTTCCCCATGGGTTGTTTTGTGTTCCCCTGCACGGGCAAAGGACCCTCGGGTCCCGGGATTGAGCAGTTCCTCGGCAGATCCCAACCATGCGGCTGGAGGAATAAACATCTCTGAAACATCTACCAAGAATC
>NW_008238358.1:6079280-6110509 GCF_000691975.1 Corvus brachyrhynchos
CATGCGGCTGGGGAAATAAACATCTCTCTGAAACATCTACCAAGAATTGGTCCATATATATATTCTTTTCCACGGCCTCCTTGTTTGGTACATCATGTTACAGTATCCCCACTGTAACATTTGCCCACATCTTGTGCAAACCAAATGGGTCTGTTTACAAACTTCCCTCTTTACCCATAGCTGTGGCTTTGCCATTCTCTTCCCTGGCTTCTCTTCCCTAGGCTTCCATGTCCTCCCACTCCTCGCAGCCTCCTCCGGATCAGGAAATGGGAAAGGGGAAGAAAGAGCATGAAGTCACAAAGGCAGCAGCAGGTAAAGCTCAGCAATGCTCTGCAGAGTGATGTCCCCCTACTACTGGCAATACCACTGTTCTGCCATTCCAGCACTGAAAAGATCAATATATAGGAAAGCATAGCAGGAAAAAATTGACTCAGTCTTTTTCCTTTTTAGCTTGAGTTGCTAAAAAAGACTAGGCTAATGTAGTTTAACACCATCTGTCTGTTTTTCCCTTCTTCTCTAGATAATTTTATTCAATTTGAAAAAAGAACCCAGAGTTTCCAAACACAAGAAAGCCCCTACCAATTTGCTATGAAAACAGATGGCTGTGGACAAGACAAAGATTGTGTAAGTGCCCTCCTGTCTCCTTCAGGAAAAGGGCTGTAGTGCAAGTTCCTATGTTATGACAAAAGCCTATTCACACAGAATTCCCCAGCCATGAAGAAACGACACATGCCCCAGCCACGAGGAGAAATCTGAGCAGAGCTCAAGCAGCCATGAAACACAAATGTTTAGGAAACCAGGCCTTGCTGTTTCTGGCACTCAGGGAGCTCCTGGCTCAGAGACTGCCTGACAGCTCCTGCATGTTTTAAGATGCATCATTTAATATAAATAATAACAGAAACATCACAAAACAGAGAAGATTTAAAGGAAGCTGTTTCAGCTGAAGAGATGCCACTAGGTCAAACTTCTACTTTTGGCTGCCAGATACAGGAATAAAGTTGTCAGCAGCACATCAGCTGTCGGGATCAGAGCTCTGTGGTGAGAATGCAGACACGATGCCAGAGGCTGTTCTCAGTTTCATCACTGTGCTTACATGAGAGTTGGAGGGACTCACCTCCTCCAGTGGCAAGTGGCACCACCAGTGGCAATTACCCAGATATTTTTATTCATAAACTTCAGCAAACATAAAAGGAAACAATTTTCCAAAGAACCAAGATGTTTCAGAAACATCAGTAAGGGTGGCTCCCAGTAATACTCTAAGGAATCTCCATCTGCTTATGACACAACATCCTGCAGCACAACAAACAGACCGAAACAACCAATGGCAAGACATAATTCCTGTGAGGAAATCTGGTTTCTGCTTTTCTCCTGAAAATGGCAGAGTAACATCACAGATACACCTTGGGCTTATACTTATTTAAAAGTGAGGGAAATTTATCTGAGAGTTATCTGGCTGAGTGGTCTTGTCTTCACAGTTTAATATCTGGCAATTATGTGTGGATATGACAGTTTTAAGCTTAACACAAGTAGGCGGCAGCGACTGAGGTTTAACAGTAGGCTTTTCTTCTTTGCTTGACCTCATGACACATGCAAAAAGCTAAAAACTGCCAGGTCCACAGTAGGATTTGAATGAATTATGTGGGTGGAATTTGAATACAGGTTGCTCGGAACAGCTATGGGTTGAGAGAGGCAGTAAAAGCACCACAGAAACATGCAGAAGAGTTAGTGAAGAACAATAAAAATACAAAAGATATACTTGTAGTAAGGCATGGAGAAAAAGCAGAATGAGCTTTTAGGTACACTAACTGAAGAAAGGCTTAAAATACTAAAAAAGGAGAATGTGTCCCTTTCTGGTGACTTGAGGAACATGAGACACAATATCAATTCCTTAAAAAATATGCAGCATCAAAAATACACTAATTGCACATTCCTCTCCTAAAGAAAATGATCAAAACTCAGACTATTGGTACTACATTCTTGCAGTATAAAATATTATTTAAAACCTTTGGGTGCTACGAGTAAACTCTTGTTCTGGGGGTAACATTCTTTTGAAAATAAGACAATGAGCAGACTAGGGTAAGGAGAGCAGACCTGCAGCAACGTAAATATAGATCAGTTTTAAGCTGCTGTAAAATTCACTCCTGGCTTTGGGAGTGCCAAAATGTGGTATAGAGAGGAGCAGAACTACTTTTAAATGACAAGCCTGCATTGAACTTCTGTCTACAAGAAGTGCTTATAGGAGAGCTGCTGCCTCCTGTAATGGCCTTTACACAAAATCAGGCATAAAGAGCCTGAGGCACAGAGCTCTGAGGCCAGTGGATGTACCGGCTCTTCTGGCTCAGGAGGTGTAAACAGGCCAAGTGAGGTGGAGATGTTGGAGCCAGCCACAGAACCACGGCTATAGCATCACAGCTGCCATCCCTTCTGGTTTGGAGGTGTTCCAACCAAGTCTTGAGATCCCTCTGTGTTCCCCGAAGTATTTACTATCTATACTATTGTATCTATATCTATACCTAATTAGAACAGTCAGTCCAGAAAAAAGTCCTTTTCTGGAGGTAGAAGGCTCAAGGCCTTTGGAAGGAGATGGCAACACCGTCTGCATATGCAATTAGAGAAAGCTATTATTGCAAAGTGAGGTCAGGCCCTTACTCAGGCATTAGCACTGCCATTTACTCACAAAATGTCTCATCTTAGTAAAGGGGTATTTTCACCCAAGGACAGAGGCTGTCCTGGAGAGACAGATTAAAATCTAAGAGAATTCACTCAAAGTGATGATCACTTTTCTGTGAAGTTTTTTAAAGAGCTAAAAGTCCTCCTTTTTTCCCCTCTGCAATTTCAGTGCTCAGGGGGTCAGACAAATGCCTCCACAGTGCAGTGGAAATAACTGGAGTTACGTAACTCCAGTGGAATGGAGTGGTTCTGGTTACTGTACTACTAAGAACAAGGACACATAGGTGCCAGAGGAAATATGCTCTAGCATGGCTGCTGAATGGCTGAGAGGAAACGGCCTCAAGTTGTGCCAGGGGAGGTTTAGATTGGATGTGAGAAAAAATTTCTTCACTTTAAGGGTGGTCAGGCACTGGAATAGGCTGCCCAGGAAAGTGGTGGAATCACCATGCCTGGAAGTGTTCAAAGAGTGTGTGGATGTGGCACTTGAGGACATGGCTTACTGGGGAACACTGTGGTGCTGGGCTAACAGTTGGACTCAGGGATCTTGGAGGTCTTTTCCAACCTTAGTGATTCTGTGATTCTACTGTTTACTGCCAGAGTAATAAGTCAGGTTTGGTTTTACTAGGCAGATGCCATAGCTGGGTTTGGCTAATGCAGGTTCTCACATACAGGTGTCATTAACCACATTAATTAGGAACACAGCCTTAGCAACCAAGAAAATGTCTCCTCACGGCCAAGAAACTCGAGTTTCAGTTCAGATTTCTGCAATGGAAAGTTGCCTGCCTGCAGTTTTTGACAATGGTATTTGAAATGATGACAACTTAGGTACAGGACTTAAATCAAATTTGAGCATGGTCTAGCCTTTTATCATTGATTCTCCTTTCCAGTAGGAAAGCAATCAAGCCAAAGACATCTCCTTTCATCTGTCAAAGGAAAAAAGAAAATAAGATGTTGTGCAAGTTCTTTTCAATGCTTCTTTCATTCTCCAAGGAGCAATGCACAACTATCCCAGCCTGAGGCAGTTCAGATGTGTTTGAAGGAACAGCAGTTAAAATCACAGGTTGGTCCCAAACTGGCTGTTAAAAAGTGTCTTTAACAGCTCTGCTTCCTGTCCCTGATGCTGCCTCTCCGAAGAAACATTTTGGCTGTGCATGGCTCAGTGGACAGTTTATTCTCCACCTCTGTGAGGTTTTCCAGAAACCCAGAGGTCCCAGGCTCTGTGTACAACACAGACTATTTTTGCCAGCTCTTGGTCCTGCCTTCATTTTCTCTAGCCCTGGAAGTCATTGTTGCAAAGTTCACTCTTGAAGAGGTGAATAGGGAGGTCTTTTTAAGTTTTCTTTCAAATATGTCATACATACCATTTTTTCGAAGTTTACTAGATTGTCAGTGAATGTCTTGTTTCCCTCATGAGTAAATGTCATGTCTGTATAGAAATAGAAGACACATAAAAGCCCATTACTGAATCATGGCCATATAAGACAGCAGAATGTTTTATCTATCCCTTACAAAAATCATAGCAGCTGGAAAGTAAAACATTTAGGTTTTAATTTGCAGCATTTCTGAGACTAATAAAATTGAGGTATGATATTCAGATGTACAAAAGCAGTTGTTCTTGTCTCTGTGTCATGCTTTTTGTAACGGGAAAAGATCACATCTCACACTGAGATTGATTTTTGCTTTTTCTTGCTGCTACTCTTATCCTTCAAATAGTTGACAAATAGCTTTCAAGTTAATAATTCTGGTAACATCCAAGCTTACCTTTTATAAGTAGAGGCATGAAAGGAATTATTGGAGGGTCCAATTTAGCTACAGTTAGTCTGTAGGCCCTATGGTTTCTTGATGGATCCTGACAAAAAAAGAGAAATCAAATAATTACTAATAAGTATTATATGTAGCAAGACACTATATGCATTCATTTAGATGTCATGGCATTTATTAAAAACATTATTTTTTCCTGTGACTTTGAAAGTGCATCTGCAAATTCAGACACCTTTTATCATTCTCCTGGACTAGTTACACAATGAGAATGCAGCCACTAAACACAAACATTTTTTCATGCCAAATAGCGAGGTAAGATATGATTACAAAAACATTCTTCATAAAAGAAACCACCTATTTTTCCTCCCTCCTTACAGCTGCAGATCCAGTTTTGCATATTTTTTCCAGCTGTAACACTAAAATGTATTGCCTGGAAAAATCCAGGTTGAAAAATAGAATTTCCCATATGTACTATTGGAAAACATGTGATAAAGCTTTTCTGAGTTCCCAGATTAATTTTGAGTGGTACATAAGTTCTCTCAGAGTAGGTTCCTAAGAGTATAATTTATTAGTCATACATACTTGTTTTAGCAGCTCTAAAATGGGATCATAAACTTCTTAAAGTCAAACAAGGACACATAAAATGTTCTGAATCAAGGAATTCAAATCAGAAACTGAATTATCTCAGATTGTGCATAGAATAAGGGATCTATTGCTATTCACCATTAAGCTTTCAAACTCCGCATAGATCTTCTTGAACTTGCTTGGGAGTTTCTGTTAATAAAAACAAAAATAGCAAACCTTAATTAAATCCGATCAGTGCGGTAATTTTACTGTAAATGCTAGTTCCTTCCACAACGCCCTAAGTCAGGAAAGTGCTCTTTTTTTGCCAGATATTTCTAACAATGTGCTAATCTAAAATACAACATGTTTCCTAGCAACCAGATTAAAAATAGAGACGGGACCAGCCACGAAACCTGGATCCTGATTTAAACCCCGACTTGAATTTAGTCCTTTGGGATGTTTAGATTCAGATTTTTGTTTGGCTCACATAGCAATCACTGAATTCAGAATGTAAGTGGAAATTCATGTGAATGCTTTCAGGACATTGCTGATTATAGCCTATCTGAAAATATAATTTACACACAGCTTGTGTGGGGGCAGATCAGCTTAATTATTCACACCTATGATGAACTGCCCTTGCAAACATTCATATCCATGCCTGGGCACTTCCAGGAGGTTTTTTTGCTCATGCTGATGATGCATCTATTGCTTAAATTCTTGACATGCTCAGCTGCAAAGGTCCTCTATCACTTTCTGGGGTACAAATTAATGAATATTTTTTCAGTCCACAATTCCTACACAAATAAATCATGGTCAGTTGATCATGCAATTATTGAGATGAGATGGGCTTTCCTAAATACTTTCTTTCCCCCTCATGCATATTATGTTATACAGATTAAATAACTTTACTATGAAGACTATAAGGTATGTTATAAATTGGTTTTAAAGATCGCTGTAATTTTTTATGTACACTTAGGATATGTCAGCTTTCTATTTTTCGTAAGAAATTTCTCTGTATTTGCTGAATTTTTCAGACTACTACTGGCAGTGGGTAACATTAAATAGAGACTTTATAGCGCAGAAATGATTTTTTGCAGTACTTTCTACATTTGGAGTGCATACCCTAGCAAGCTATTTACACTGTGCCACAGCAAGGGCCTAATTTTTAATGATGTGTGTCAACAACTGTGTGCCTAGTTTGCATATGCATGCAGATTAGGTATTTGTGAAGTAAGTGGTATAATTGGACATTTGCACCTGCAAATATCTAATTTCTGCATGCAACTAATGTAAATGCATGATAATATAGAAGAAATCAGGTCTTGGTATGTTTGTCTTAAAATATTTTCTGTATATATCTGGCTAAAAATCGAATTGCAGAAATTCTCTTGATAAACTGACTGCTCTACAGAACCAGAGTGTGATAACATTTCCTTGATCTCAAGTTAATCCCCCACATGTACAAATGATCTGTACCCCGCCCCCAGCTCAGACCTGGTGCCCATTTCAGAGTGCTGTATGTAGTATATACATTCAGTTTCTTCTTCTCTAGTCCTGTACTGTCTCAGCTCTCCCACCTCCTCTCAGCAGCCAGAAATGAAGGGTCATTATTCTGTGAAACTGAAAATCGTTGCCTGTAGCACTGATTGTATATGACACATGTATTTTTGAAAAAGGGGCTGGTGTACTCTCAGACATGTCAGTCTGATCTCCTGTTTCAGAGCACATTTTTAAAGGTGTTCAAATTTTGGTCTCAGCTGCATCAATAACCTCAGTCATGCTAATTATTTTTAATTTCTAATGAACAAATACATGCACATTTAAATCTGTTTTGCTTTTGATAACCAGCATATTCTCAGTGGTTACACCGTGCTGGACACTGCACCCTTTTTATACCCTCATATACAAAAGAGCAAAGCCACAGAAAAAGGTGGAAGCTCTGAGAATGAAGACCAAACTGACAGTAAGCATGGAAATGCATGTCAGAGAGAAAACCAGAACTGGTTAGGACAAATCCACATTTTAACAGGGCAACAGAGTCCCTGTTGAGATCAGAAAATAGTATGTACAAACAGAGGATGAATTTTAGAGAATTATCAATGGAGTGATCTCACCGAACCACCAGTAAAGGCACACAGAGGATGTGGGCTGATCTAAGAGGTTAGCTGGCTAACTTGCTCATCCTGTTGGGCAGTTTAGCTCAGCAACAGAAGCTGCTGTTGTCACTCTTGTTAACTCCTGTGAGCATTCAGCACATCCATGGGTGTAGTATACTGCCTTACTAACAAATATTGTCACCCTTAGCTAAGGCTTATGGTCAGGAGCTGAATTAGTAGATCTAGCTTTATCAATAATAAAGGCCCAATTCATGTTTTTGCTAACTGAAAGTACAAGTCCCCATCAAGCTTCCTGGAACTGGATTTTAGCAAAGACTTACCTCCCACGTCAATGAGAGACGGCTCACGGCAACATTACTCAGTCCCATAATAATAGCAAAAAAGGAATTCAGATTTTTGTATTCTTTACAGCTGAAACACAAAGGGCCAGGTTTTAAGTTGTATGTATCAGTCCAAGCAGTACATATGAAAACCTTAAGAGAGCCGAACTCAGGCATCTAGTTTAGAAGTGACTGAATTTGGGCAGTCTTGGCCAGCATGCCTGCAGACATCTCTTCACCCAAGTGCTAGCACTTCACCACACTCTGAAGGCTTCTTTCCCTTATGACCTCCCTTCTACTTCACTGGGTGCAAGCTTCTGCAAGGACCTAGTCTTTGAAGCAATTCCTCACCCAGAAACACAGTCCTGAAACTGGGCTTAATTCAGTCCCAAGGGATACCAGAAACAGTGTAAACAACTGTGTATAACCTCATTTGCTGCAGAACCTGCTGACAGCTTCTGAACAGCTAATGAATGCTTGAAGCTCTTCTCAGGCAATCTTCATGGCAGTTTACAGGGCCATCAGTGTTTTCAGAGGGAGAAGATCAGCTGTCTAGAGATGCCCCATGCCAGTGACCTCTCCTGCAGTATAGGATTTTTATTACTTATAGATTCTGGGACTTCTAGTTCAGGAAAAGAACTGCCATTTGTTATCAGCATCATTAAAGAGGTGCTGGGCAAAAGGAGCTCCAGGGCACACTTCATCTCTAACGCAAAGAAGGATTTTGCTATCAATCAGGAAAAACTGGAACATGTAATCGAGTACTATGGAAGATCCAACGTGCCATATGAAGGAGTAGATACAATCTGATGGGAAGAGTCAATGCAATTGCTCAGCTGGGTCTGCAGCAGGTGGCTCACTGACTCAATAGGAAGGGAAGAGACAGAACAAAGCCTGTGAAAAAAAGCCTCACAAATCTGCATCTCACTAGGTTTTTGCAAATAATCTCCTGTTTTTCTCAGCTGATGTGCCAACATCCAATTCCAGCACCTCAGTCTCTGTTTCTTCAGCTGTGAGTGGCTTTCCTTAGGAGTTGGTATTGAGACTGTTGGGGTTTAACATCTCTGTCAGTATCACGGAAGGTGGGCTTGAGTGCAGCCTCAGCAGGTTTGCTGATGACACCAAGCTATGTGGTGCAGTTGATGTGCTGGAGAGAAGGGATGCCATCCAGAGGGACTTTGACAGGCTTGAGAGGTGGGACTGTGTGAACTTCATGAAGTTCAATGAGGCCAAGGGCAAGGTCCTGCACTTGAGTTGGGGCAATTCCAACCACAAACACGGTGAAGAATGGATTAAGAATAGCCTTATGGAGAAGGACTTGGGTGTGTTGGTTGGCAAGAATCTCAATGTGAACCAGTAATGTGTGCTTGCAGCCCCAAAAGTCAACCATGTCCTGAGCAGCATCAAAAGCATCGTGGCCAGCAGGTCAAGGGAGGTGACTCTCCCCATCTGTTCTTGTGAGACCCCACCTGGAGAACTGTGTCCAGCTCTGAGATCCCAACATATGAAGGACATGGACCTGCTGGAGTGAGTACAAAGCAGGGCCATGAAGATGATCAGAGGACTGGAGCACCTCTGCTGTGAGAGACCTGGGATTGTTCAGCCTGGAGAAAGCTCCAAGGGAGATCTCAGAGCACCTTCCAGTACCTAAAGGGACCTACAAGAAAGCTGGAGAGGAACTTTGGACAAGGGCATGGAGGGACAGGACAAGGGGGAATGGCTTTAAACTGAAAGAGGGTAGGTTTAGGTATTAGGAAGAAATTCTTTACTATGATATGGTGAGCCACTGAACAGGCTGCCCAGAGAAACTGTGGATGCCCCATTCCTGGAATGGCTCAAAACCAGGTTGGATGGGGCTTTACACAACCCAGTCTAGTGGAATGTGTCCCTGCCAATGGCAAGGGGGGTCCTGAGCAGCATCAAAAGCATCGTGGCCAGCAGGTCAAGGGAGGTGACTCTCCCCATCTGTTCTTGTGAGACCCCACCTGGAGAACTGTGTCCAGCTCTGAGATCCCAACATATGAAGGACATGGACCTGCTGGAGTGAGTACAAAGCAGGGCCATGAAGATGATCAGAGGACTGGAGCACCTCTGCTGTGAGAGACCTGGGATTGTTCAGCCTGGAGAAAGCTCCAAGGGAGATCTCAGAGCACCTTCCAGTACCTAAAGGGGCCTACAAGAAAGCTGGAGAGGAACTTTGGACAAGGGCATGGAGGGACAGGACAAGGGGGAATGGCTTTAAACTGAAAGAGGGTAGGTTTAGGTATTAGGAAGAAATTCTTTACTATGATATGGTGAGCCACTGAACAGGCTGCCCAGAGAAACTGTGGATGCCCCATTCCTGGAATGGCTCAAAACCAGGTTGGATGGGGCTTTACACAACCCAGTCTAGTGGAATGTGTCCCTGCCAATGGCAAGGGAGTTGGAACTCAATGATCTTTATGGTCCCATCCAACCCAAACTATTCTATGACTCTGTGATTTACCAAGAAAATTTTAACAAGATTAAATCTATGATTCTCAGACTTTTTTACTCATCATTGAAGCTCTTAGCTCCTCTGAGGTATCCTTAGCTTCAGACAAAATTAGTACAATCATCTCATCCTACTATCTGACTCCATGATTGCCACATCATCCTATTCTCCATCATCCACACCTATTCTTTCTGTACCTTTCTATACCTATATTTCTGTACCTATTCTATTCTTTCTGTACCTCCATTTCACCACACTTGGGTGTGTTGAGTGGGTGAGTCCTTTAGATCTTAGCCTCACTTGTGTCTGCACTGTGTGAACACCGAGCATGTGAATAAACGATCTTTCCCATATGCTGGTCTGTCTGTTGGGAGATTGCTGCCCTCTCAGATCTTCTGGCAGAGCTGCTCATGCAAATTCTCCCACATCAGATTAGCGACAGCGAGCAAGGGTAGAAAGGATAAACTGAAATGCTAAAGCTACACCAACTTATTCTGACTAGTGCAGGTCAGGGAGTGCCTCATTAGTGGATCTGAGGGGAGATAAAGATGAAAAGCAGACAGGATAGGCTGTCAGTGAACCTCTTCCCTAGGCACAAGTAAATCCATAAAGGGATATCTGTCCACAGCACATGACAGGATTAGGAATAAATTATGGCAGGGTAAAATAATTAGTAACACACAGCACTAGTGCTCAAACAAAGTAGGCAGCTGCAACTGTATCTGCCATATTTAATTTGAATCTATCTTCATATTAAAAGGGAATGTTTTGCCAAGTACCCTGTTAAGCAATACAATTTGACAAAGTCTCAGTTAAAATCCATCTAGATGTACAGATATTCTGTAAATTCTACAGAGTCTACAATAAGTAATTTGGTTCCAGACAGAGGATCACTGTAAGGCAGCAGGAACGGTGCTGCATGGCTCTACTGCATATATACTGCATGTAAAATGTCAAAAAGTGGATCCTCTAAAGCACCACAATGCACCACCTCAGAGCAGAGGTCCCTCTGCCTCACAGAATGCACTCTACCAGAAAAATCTTCCTGTTAGGATGAATAGCAAACACACACACACAGACACACACAGACACACACACACACATACACTGGTCTCCAAAACAAACATGTACGTGGTTAAAATCTCTTGGTACTTACACAAGCATATTCATCTTGGCATTTTCTCTATAAACACACACTTCAAAAATTTCTCACAGGCTTCTTGGGCTTATAACATATGCATATGTATAGAAAGAATGATTTTCAGAAACTGAATGAAAGTGTCTGAGTACAATGATACACAAGACGGCTTCTAAATACCTGTGGATGTATCTGCAAAGAGGAAATATACACAAACTGGGTTTGCAGATAACCATAAGAGTATGTGCAAGCACATCCCAGAAGGCCTTTCTAATACAATTAATATGGGAAGAACTCACTGTTGGAAATATAGTTCACTTCTCCCCTTTGTTTGAAAGTTTATTCCTACAATAGCTGGAGAAAAGAGATGAACCTGGTAACCTCTACATCCTCTTCCAGCAGATGCTAAAGAGACGGTGGCTCCTGGAACTGGCAACAGATGTGCACAGCACTTGGAGCCAGCACTTGGCCTTGTGCTTGCCTGCACAGACTGGGAGCACACATCAAGGGTGCATGGGGTGGCAGACACAAAATGATGTGCCTTCTGCAATGGCATCTGCACCTCAAGCCACAGAACTGAAACAAGCTTCTCAGTAGCAGTTACCTTTGAAAATGGGTATGTGCAAGGCATCTTGTTACCACCAGTCATGCCTAAGATTAATAGTGCAGCACTGAGCTGTCCTCCCTGAACACTTTTCTAATGAGTCTAGTACTTCTAGGCAGGGTAAAGTTCTCATTAGGTCTCAAGGATCTTCACAGGCAAAACTTCCTCAAAGATATTGCTTCAAGGTCTGGGCTTTTTCTCCCCTCTAACTTCAGCGCACTTTGTGTTTGTTTTAGTGCATGTGTAGCAGCTGTTACCATGGCAGCACTGCACAGAGGGCAGCAGCCTGGCAAAACTTCCCAGCGCCTTTCCAGCGGCTGCAATTAAACCTGCCCTCTTGGTTTGTACAGAGGAAAATCTTGTGCTTCAGATTTCTCTGCTTTTAGGAGACAAAGAGGACTCAGCAGAGCAGACCGCTTTTAGCAATTTATTTTTAGCATTGTAGTGATACCAGAAACATGGAAGTAAACAGGAGGTTGTCAGGCTGTTGTAAATAGCACAAGATTAAACCCATGACTCCGAGAAACTCACAGGCTAGGGCAGTTTATTGAGGAGATATTTAACTGCAATTTTTAGGATACTTGATTTCAAGTGTTTATGGAAATTACTATTGTCTCTTAATGACCACATTTCAACATTTTCCCATTTCATGCCTGTGATTAGGAAAGACCCCGACGTCTGTGTGGGTGCCACTGCCCTCTCCTGGGCACAGCCCGCCAGGCTGGCAGCTGCTTCCCACTCCTGTGCTGTGCAGTGAGATAATGGAATACGCGGTGCATGTATTTTCAGAAACTAAAGAGGTAGATTCTGTCCTCTGTTCTAAACATAAAACCGATCCTGCATGCCCGCCACTAGGTTTTTAAAATCTTCAGCTTTGACCAACTGTAATCCAACCGCAGGGCTCGAAGTAGCTCCCAGAAGGAAGCTGGTACTTGCAGAGCAGGGTGTCCTGGAGGAAGGAGCCACACAGATCTCCAGTTTTGATGTGAACACAGACTTCAGCTATGTGCCATTACTAACTGAGAGGAGGGCAGCATCACAGTTGCAATAGTAATCTCTTCCTATACACAGCTCCATTTAATGATGCAAAAAAGTTAAAACCTATGGTTTAACTGCAAGTAACATCTCTTGTTGGTAGAACTGCCTAAAGGCTTCTAGTTACAATGCCTAGAGCTGTAGACAAACACTACATACCTCAGCAAACTGTTTATTCAGACAGCAATGAATGCAATAAACACACCATGAACTGGAAAGCGAGGGAGAGTGTAACAATGATAAAAATCTCTATGTATGCGGGGCATGGATATATCCCTGCTCCCTCTGAAGTCAGTCACTGCCTGCTCTTGACTTCAGGGAGTTAAGGCTGACATCGCTGGCATGAAGGTTCCAAACAGTTTAAATCTGGATAGGAATAAAGGAAGACAGCAAGAATGCCTGCTATCCAACCTCAGACCCAGAAGTTAGTAACAAAAGAGGACATTCCATATTTTGCATTTTAAAACAAAAGTATTAGAAAAAAAACAAAGAATCATAGAATCATTAGGGTTGGAGGGGACCTCTGGAGATCATCCAGTCCTACCCCCCTTCCAAGGCAGGGACACCTGGACAGGTGACACAGGAATGTGTCCAGGTGGGTTTTGAATGTCTCTATGGATAGGGAGACTCCATGAACTCCCCGGGCAGCCTGTTCCAGTGCTCTGCCACTCTCAACATAAAGTTATTCCTTGTGTTGAGGTGAAACTCATTGTGTTTTAGTTTAAGGCCCTTGCTCCTCATCCTGCTGCTGGGCACCACTGAAAAGGGTCTGGAACTATTCTCTTGGCACCACCCTTCAAGATATTTGAATGTATGGATGAGATCTCCTCTCAGTCTACTCTTCTCTAGACTAAACAGGCCCAGCTCTTGCACTCTCTCCTCCTATGAGAGATGCTCCAGACCCCTCATCATCTCTGTGGCCCCCACTGGACCCTCTCCAGTAGCTCCTTGTCTCTCTTGTACTGAGGAGCTCAGAACTGGACGCAGAACTCGAGATGTGGCCTCACCAGGGCTGAATAGGGGGGGAGGAACACCTCTCTTGATCTGCTGGCCACACTCTTCCTGATGCACCCAGGATCCCACTGGTCCTCCTGGCCCCCAGGGCCCACTTCCAGCTCATGGTCACCTTGTCATCTACAAACAGCCTCAGTCCCTCTCTGCAGAGCTGCTCCATAGTAGGTCAGCCCCCAACCTGTGCTGCTGCCTGGGGTTACTCCTCCCCAGGTGCAGGACCCTACACTTCGTATCATCGGCAACCTTGCTGCAAATCCCAAACAGAACAAAAGTAATATGAGTGTCATCATCTTCATGCTACCTCTCTTTACTCTCCCCTCTTGGTTTTCTCACTAGGCACAATTCTGAGAACAATTCTCCTGAGCAGCACCAGAAATATTTCTATTCTCAGGAAAATGAGGCTCAACTTTGTTAATATTTACTAATTCATATACTAATATTTGCCAATGTATGCAAGAGTAAATGAAGGATTCTCCCAATAAACTGACATATATTTACTCACAGATTTGATGTGTAAACATGGCCCTAAGAGATCACAGATCAAGGAGCAATGGAGAGCAGCACAGGAAAGAAGAATATATATTAACAAGGTTCTATACAGCCCTAAAAGAAAATGGACAGAATGACCAAATACAGAATGTTTTAACTTCTACTCTGTGTGGCTGTCTGAAAGTAGAAAATAAAAACATACCGACTATACTGAACCTCACTTCCAGCTCCCATATGATTGTATACTTACTGGGCTGCTATCTTAATGTATTTCTTTAACAGCTGAACACGCTTGCTGAGTTGAGAGCAAAGACAAATCTCAGTGACCACCCAGAACTGGATTTCATTGAATCTTCTCAAAAACAAGTCCAGATTTGCTGTGGTCTTTTTAAAATTGTGCCTTCCAAAAGTGTGATAGATCAATTCCAGCTAGGAAAGAGAAAACAGTTCGGAATTTTTTTTGAGGTTGCGTTTCTTGGACAGAGGAAAGAGGCTAAGAACGACCAGGTAAGTATCTAGCCTGAAACTTACTCTGCAGTTTGCATTTATTGCTGCATAGATGACAAAGATTCAGGTTTCAAATCCAGTAGACAATAGCTGAGGCATAGTAAAAGCATAACTACAGATTATATATAAATAGCTTAATACCTTAAAACAAACAAAAGTAGTTCAACAAGAAGCACATGTCCAGAAGAAGTTTATATTTCTATTTTGCCTATAAAATTAAGAATGTCTTATACTTTTGAAACTTGTAGGTGGCTTTATTGTAGAATTTTTGAAAATCAAGCTTAGAGGAGGTTTTGGAAATAATGTAGAAACCTACAATGTACAATTAAACACTTTCTAACAGATTCTAACCTGCTGAATAGACAGATCCTCATACCTCATGCACGCAGTTGAAGAGCTCCCAGTCATAAACTGTCATCTGATGTGCTAAGTCTTTGGAACTCATCAGTTCAAATGTTCCTACTGTACCAGTAGATGGTCCTTCCTGTTCTGGTAATGGTGCCTACAAACAGAAAAATATTATAAAATATTTTAGACATGCTAAATCGTATGGTTGGTGCTTTCCTTCCATAATATTTCTAATTTTTTTTTCCATGTGATCACTTTGCTAATCATGTTTCTAACAGTAAAACTGACATTTGCAGTAGAACCGAAATTTGCTTTTAACCACAGACAGGTATTAGGAAATTAGAAGCCCCGTGCAAAATCAGTATCCAGTATGCACAGGATAGTCAGGAAAATTCTGAAAGCCCTTCAGAGACACTGCAAGGAAAGAAACCAGACTGTTCTCAGTGTGTTATTTTTAACATTGTTCTAAAAATTGAATCTATAATACACGTTGTGCTAACTAAAGCATGTGTGTTTGTTTGGGAGCAAAGGTCTTTCAAAAAAACTTCTACATTTCCTTTTTCACATACACAAATAACTAGGCCATCAAGGACAAGCCAAATACTTTTACATATTCCTGATTCTAATGATGAGAATTAGTACATCTAGCATGCTTCAGAAATCTGCAGTGATTGCAAGATCTTCTGATCGTTTATACAATAAACCTCATACCTTCTCTTTGACAGTACAGTGATGCACAATTCGTGATTGCAAATATTGCTAAAATACTTCCAACCAACCCCCTTGCAAACTGGAGGGTGAAACACCCGCAGAGCTGCCCGTGAACGCGTGGGTCACTTGTTCTGTTCCCAGGAGAGGGCGGCAGAGTTCACACACAAGTTTCCCAACTCACCGCCTTTGTTAAACACATAACGATGGAGCACGGAATTGTCAACAGGCTCCTTTCTGAATACAAACTCAGTGGAGTCCGCCAGATTAACAGACCATCCTTAGATACTGCAGTATAAAAAATGAGCCTACTAAATGAATCCCCTTTTATGTAAGAATAATATATTAGCAATAGAAATAGGTCTGAGTGGATTAATACATCAAATCACTTTCTCTGTAACACATAGTATGTAGGAGCTTTATTTCTGTATGAATTCTTGCTTTGTACTCTAGGCAAAACTTTCCTTTCAATTATCATCATAACACAAACTAATTAAAAATTACTAAACTAAATAACGAACATTATCACCTTAAAAGCTTCATCTATAATTAAAAAAAAATAGTAGAAATGTATTCTCTAAAAAAATCCAGGGCAGCCATTAATCTTATTAAAAACTGCAGATTGCTTTGAATTGGGATTTGCTCAAACACAAAAGTTCTTTAGTTTATGACAACACATGAAATAAAGGTACAACAGCTTTGTGTAGAAAATTCTAACTTGTGGAAATCTGTGGAAAGAGAATTGCCTACAGATTGAAAGTTGTCTTTTTTCCCCCATTTGGAGATGAACACAACATAGCTGTTACCATAACAAACACATATTTTCCAAGGCTAGGAAAGAAGCACTTAGATGCTAACTCACAGCATATTTGAAAATTCATCTACCCAGAACAATTTTCACATGGGAATTGCCAAATGTCATGTGGGTAAATGTTCATGAAAGGGCAGCAGCCAGAAACTGGAATGTGAAAGGATTAAACTGGGAGGCAGCTAAGGTTGCAACATTTTTTGATTTGTTTACACCTCTTTGAAAAAATGCAGCTGATAAGGGGGGTGTAATTTTTTTTTGTTATGCAGTGCTGAGGGCCATTTTTAAGGTGCTGAATGTACCTCCCTAATTCTTACTGAATTCAGTCTAGTTGATGAAAACTAGCACACTGCAGCCCTGTATCTCAGAGCTCCCTGCATCATTTTGAGTACTTGATCCACGGTAAATAGCACAGGTAAAAGGCACAGAAAGCCATGACAATTTGCTGCCAAAGCTATGCGTACACAGACAATGCAGAGCCATATATAAGTACCCAGCACAGCTGTACTGATGCAACACCCCTGCTTTACAGTAGCATGCCCCATGAGGGTATCTACTTGGCAGGATTAATTAACCTTAAGGGAACACCAGAATTTAATAAGCTGAACAAGAGGTATCTCTGCATGGAACTACATATGCTAGATGTGCATTCCCTGGTTACTAAATTGAAAGCAGCAGAAAAGCATAGATTTTACCATATCCATAAAAGAAATCAGGCATACATACTAAGTGGCTTGTTAAAAGCATACAGGAGGCTGAAACAAGGCTAGGAGTAATAGAGTTCATGCTGACATGACTTGGCAATGACATTTGTTTTTAATGAAATAAAAGGAACAAAAAGTACAGTCAAATCAAACTCTATAAAAGCAGACCCCATGGAGATCACTAGAATGACTGTATAAACTGTAAGTACTTATGAGCAATTCTACCTAAGAAAAAACCAGACTTTCTACCAGGAATATTTTCTGTGATTCTACTTAGAATTATCTCAGATTTTGACACAGTATTTTGTGAGGATGAAAAAGAAAAGATTTTAAGGAATTTACTGCTGGAATCAAATCTCCCAAATGCTTTAATTTATAACACCTGTCTTGGAAAATATATCTTTATGCCTTTGAGGAGATAATTCTATAATGAGGAATTACTGCAAGTCTTGGTGACAATACTCAGCTCTTCCTAAATGCTTGACAGAGAGAGTACTGCCATCAAGTTCTGTTATGTGGATCAGATGAATGGATTTCTGGTCTAGTCCAGGGAATTAGAACACTAGCTTGTTTTATTTTCAGGTCTCATCCTACTGCAGTGTGACAAGCCCTTTGTTGTAATGTTTCCACTAGTGTTTACCTAAAGTGTGGATAATGCAAAAAGGGCCAAGTGTTCAAACAAACTGGAGCCCTGACGTTCCTGAACACTGCACACATACATACCAGTGAATCGAACTGATCCCGTGGGCAAGCAAACAGCCGGCCATTAACACTGAGAGTGGTGAACACTGAAACATCGTGAGGCTTGAGCACAACCTTTTCTGTAAAAATGAAACAAATTATTATTTATTGTATACAGAGAGAATATATCAGCAGGACTGATCCACCAGCTGCACAGATCACCCTCCTAGGAACAAGTTTTGCTCAGTAACCCAGTGTCCAGGATACAGAATAGAAGACAACAAGATCCTCTTTACTGAATAAATGTGATAATCTCAGCCCAAACCAGTCTCCTACAGAACTAGAATCCCAGTTCCAAACTGTACAGACAGGTCAAGAAGCCTGTGGTGCTATCACTAGAAACTACCTGCAAAAATTAAGCCTAATTAGAGAGTCCATTCATTCATTGCTGAGCTGTAAGCATTTGGAGAGCTGTTTTTAATAGAAATTGCTCTGGAAAGCTGTAACTGCTTAAGGAGGTGATGGAATGCATTACAACATTTCTAAAAGAGCATCACATCACAGGTTAAGAAAAGATAATGAAGTAACTTACAAAGCAGTTTCTTCCAGCATATGCTGGTGGTCAGCAAATCTGACAACAAAAAATTGCTTCATCTGTAAAACGTAAAGCTGTCTGGTGTCAGCTCTCAGGAAGTGAGCCATTTTTGGCAGGCACTACTGTTTGCAAAAATGCCTTCCAACATAGCTCTCGTTACCTCTATGTGTCTCCACACAGTCATACTCAACCAAAGCACTTGAAAAACACCAGTTGTCCAGCAGAATTTGCCCTCCAGTTACTCTCACATTTCCACAGCCTATAGGGGAGGCCTGATCCCTGACCCTCTGCAAACACTAGGTCAGTGGGTTTGGCACGAAGTTGCTCTGTAGGGGTTTGTATAGGAGAAAGGTTCACGAAGGATGTCTGGACTTCAGGCGGCTCTCTTGAAAGCTGTTTATTGCATAGGCGAAGTTACAGCATTTCAGGGAGTGGGTATGCAGAGCCAGCCCTACAGCTGCCAGCTCCAGCTGTAGGCGTACCTGAAGCCCCTTTCTGTTCAAGTTACAAAGCATTTTATACTTTTCTTTGCACAGTATCTTAATACCTATCAACCAATAAGCACCATACACAATACCTTTACATTTGCCTATAGCCTATCATAACTACTACCATCACCATATTATAGTCATTATTATCCAATCACAAGAGTAAGTAATTTACAATTTAAGCTTACAGTGGAAAATTCTCAGACGTCTCTTCTTCTTGCTACATCGACATTTCTTGTTTGCCTGCGATAGCTCTTTTTGGTAAAAACATGTTTTCTATTAACTTATGCTCTTCTTGAGACTTATTTACTTGGTGAAAAACATGTCTTTGTTTGTGGTCACATACCTCTGCCCTAATCATAAAAATCTCCTTCCAACTCATCTCCAACCTTTGCCTTCTCAGTTATTCAGTGACCAGTGTTTCAGCAAAACATCTTTTACTCTATATGAAAACTTGCTTTCATTTCTATCTCATCCTCAGTTTCTACATTCAGAGATCTTTCTGCCAAGCCTACATACCTGTGAAACTTTCTTACCAAACTTTCATCCTCTCCAACAGGTTTGCATGGACAGAGCAGCCAAAATGGTAGTGACCACTGCCAGAATGTTTGCACTGCAGTGTTTTCTGATGTTACTGATCCCTGAGTCTAGCACACATACATTTTATAGCACACACAATTTATCCATGCTTACCTTCTATTTCTGGCATTAAAAAACTCTTACAAGTCTAACAGTGAAGGAAAATTGGGGTAACTGCTCTTTAACATGCCGATACACAAGCTTCTCCATTTGTCCCATCTCCCATGTGAACTGCAGTCTGTGCCTGCAGTAGAGGAAGGACTTGCCTCTAAATTAGGGATTGTGTACTAGCTGAACATGCACATGGGTATAAAACCTTGACTGAACTAGTCTTTCAATCCCTCCAAAAACTCTGCTTCACCATAACTGAGTGTTTAAGATGATGGAAGTACAGTACCTCCTCCTGAACTCATCTTCACTATGATGAGGCCTTCTCCAGAGCCCAGCTTGTCTGCTACTGCACTGATCACTTCCTTCACAGAAGAAGACACTGGCACCCGGATAGTGGTGTAGGTTTGGTCTATGCAGTACACCTTAAACAGAACTAAAGAAAAAACATCGCAGGGTTTATTCCACATGTAAAAATCACAGATTTACTCTACAAATTACTTTCACTTCAGTAACCACTCCTCACAAATGAAACAAAGCAACAATAAATCTCTACGTAGCTCCCCATTCCTCAGATGCTCTACAATTTCTAGCATAGAAATCCTTGATTTCCCAGAGTTTCGGATTTTGGAATTTCAGTGTTCAGTGAGCTGCCTGTCCTATGAATGAGAAAGGTGCAGCCATACGAAAGGAGCCATTACTGCCTGTCCAGACAGACACAAGAACTAGCATTTCCCTGGCAGCTGGAACTGTTTTCCTCTTTGTAGGCCTAGAAGAAACACTGCTATGGACAACAGAAGCTGCATGCATGGCAGGATGTCTGCTGTTCATATGAAGTTAGTTCCAGCTTTTGACGTGGTTCTTCTGTTGGTCTGATTTATGCCACCAGCTTTGTCAGCTACATGAGCTTGCATTTTGTTGCCTTGTTTTTACTGTCGTTCATTAGCAAGAGCTGTCTTTTAATATCAAACATTGAAGAAGCAGCTGTTTTAGGTGATGAAGTTCCACAAAACAACCATTAAAACAACCTTATCAGTAATCTGAAAATGACATTCTGATATGCTGCTGTAAATTTTACCTTAATCTCTTCAGAGAATCAAACAACAGCAATAGGGCAAACCAGCAGATTCTGGTTTTTAGGCTGTGTGCCTAGGTTCTTGGATTCTAGATCCATGATCCATGGCATGATTATCTGCTCCACTCCCACCCTGCAAAGGAACAGCTGTACATGGTAGCTCAAACTACACAGGGGAGACAGAGGCTCAAACACGACCTACAGCTCCCACTCTTCATTGCACTGCCATTACCTGCAGTACACTGTCTTACTGGTTCTTGCCTGTTTTGTTCATTCCTTATTTTAAAGGTTTTTACATGTTCCTCTGAGGAAGCAGTGTTGATAGCACAAGTAACTAAGGGAAAAAACCAGGAGCACCTCAAATCAATGATGGAGAATACCGGGCTAGCAAAAGCAAGGACAGTTTGCTTCAGGCTTCAAAATTCTAGGTAGGTACTTTCATTTATTTTTAGACCATTTTTTTGAGACAGACAAATTTATGCAGATGTCAGTGGCTCAAGAAAACTTTGCAGAGAAGGAACTCACCTTCATCGCTGCCCCTGATAGGCTGGCGTTTCTGTGCTCTGTCATCACTTGTGTTGAACAGCTGCAGAAGAACTTTGTGCTGAAAATGAATCATTGAGATTCACATTAATGCAAGAAGAAACATTATGAGGTATACATGAACTACAGTAGATCTCTTATCAATGGCAGGAAAAAGAGTAGCAATGCAAAATTTGACAATGTTAAAAGCTATCTCTCAATGTGGGTATTTAGTATATCCATGACTACTGAGGAGAAGATGCTTATGAATTTGCTGGGCTTAAGATTTTACATTAGAAAACGGACAAATAAATTTTCTTACCTTCTTTTGTGATGCTTTAGGTTCTTCAGAACTAAAAAAAGGTAAAGCATAGAATATATAATTAAATATTACCTGGAAGATTTTGTGTACAAAATCACCTACAGAACATGGACCACTTGTCAAACTAGAATATGAATATAATCATATTTATATGTGAAAAGACTAGATGATACCACAGTTAATCTATGACCAAGGCAGAAAAAAATATTATACAAAGTTCATGTAAGCATGAAATAAGCATCTGTCAACCTCTCAGTGAGGGTATGGTGTTTGCAAGAATGATGTGGAAAAGAGGCCCATCGACATTAATTCAAATAAGCCTGCATGCAAACTTTCAGTTTCATATAACTGAGTGTCATTCACAGAATGGCTTTTTAATAGCTATAACCAGTAAATTTTCTTCATCAATTTACTGAGAAAAAGGGCAGGGAGAGTAAAGAAGCAAAAACTGTGCTTACATTTGCTTTACAATTTTCTCTAGCTCTGGAAGTTGCTCCTTTAGTGCTGCAATCATTCTAGTATCATCTGATACAGATACATAAAATTCCTGTAAATGATACAGAATAGCCTTTAAATAACTATAGGGGTAAATGAGCAGTACTCAGGAGAGAGGATTATGAGATGACATCTGATAGCTTAATGATTATAAAGAATGATAATCTGCATAGAGGAACACATGCTGGGCCCAACCCTCTATTACTTCTACTACTTGTTTATCTCCAGCTGATTTAAAGCAAGAATTATACATGCAGAAGGGAAGCCTGAGGAGGCTCCTTAGCTCACTCTGTAACCACTGACTGCTTGTGTAAAACCTGCATTTTCAGACTGTCAAGGATAAAGCCTAAAAAATTCACAAATAATCTAGCATAACAGGTTTTTTATTCTTTGCTGCTGTAGTCTGCAGTGCTTCAATTGCTCCTGAGTCACTGACTCTCAGCTGCTCTAACCTGCTACAGTATCACCCGCTTTTCAACCCTACTCAAACCTCTTCTGGATCTATTCATATAAAACCATCACAAAGAAGGATCAATGTGCTTGCAACAAATGATTGTTCTTTAACTTCTGGACAAATGAAAGACTGTGTCTCCAAAGCTTGAAAAGCTTGAAAAGCTTTCCCATGGGGGCTTGTGGGGTGTCTACCATTCTTAAAGACCCCCTCTATTCCCCTCTGCTAAATCTTAGATTCAGTTTTAAGCTCTTTGGGACAAAAACTTTCATTCAGCCAGCAACATAGGGGATTCTGTTCCATAAACACAACATATCATAAGAATGGCATGATCACTTAAGATGACATTGGCAGTGCATCTTATCTTAGAAATCCAAGGATAGGGCAGCTACCACAAAGATTACAAGGCTTCTGGAGACAAAGATCTTAAGTTCCAATAGCTGGAGTACAGCTTTCATTCAAATGGAAAGGACTTTTGGTTTGGTAGAGTGGCAGCCCTCCAGGTCCTTCCTGGCACAACTCAGGCAGGTATAAACAGCGATCCAGTTCAACCTGTAGAGCCCCTGAACTACAAGAAAATACTAGAGAAAGCAAATTCCGCTACTGCTATTAACGCAATCTACCCATGAAGTGCTTCAAAAGGGATCTGCAATACTATTTTCAGAGGTCCAGAGGCTGGCAACGGTTCAAGCACTGTTGTGATGCCTTTACTGTCTGCAGCCAAACCTGAGAAAACAGAGTTATGACTTTGTACTTTGAAATGACCTATCTCACTTCAGTTTGTGACAGAGTTCTAAAGACTGGGAACAGGCTTTCAGCTTATCTTGCCTAGCTACTTTTCAGGACAGTGATACAGTGATTTCTTTATACCTCCAAAAAGGCCATTGCTGCTTCATCTTCTTGCAGTAAATCTCCATATAAAGCAGCCCACTGCAGAACCAGTCGAATGACTCGCCTTTTGTTGTTGAGGGCATAATCCATTTTCTCCTGCTCTGTACCCTGAGAAGGCTGGGCATGATAGGTGCCACAGTGTCAAGGAAAACATTCAGTGATTGAAAATATCAAACCCAGTATGAATTCACAATCAACTGACTTCCAACAAACCACTTTCAGGGTGCTCAAAGATAACTCTCTAATACATATTTCCAAATTCTGTCATCCACTAGTGTAATGATTTGCAAACTCTTCATGTTCATACTAAAAAGTAAAAAGACAATGAATTTTCTGAAGAGCACAGGAATGACCACAGTTCCACAACAGAGATGCTTGCTGCAGGGGAACAGAACAGAAATGACACTTGGAACAACAAAGAGGATTAACCACGGAGACTGAAGAAGGATATTTCTCCTTGTTGCTCTTTGGAAACAGTTGAAGAAAAAGAAAAATGTCACTTTGTGTTTAACAATTCAGATTTTCCATTTGTGAGGAAGACTACCAGAGTGAACCACCAGTGCTATTCCTTTCAATTTTACAAGTTACTGTAACTCAAGATGAGCCTCAGTTCCATTATGGGAGGGGGACTTTGACATTTACAGCCTAAACTGACTATAAAAACACAGGATTAAATAAATTTTGTAGCAGCTTCATTGTCATGAGGAAATCAGACATTTCCACTATGTCAAATAAAGTGTATTTAGGACACAATCCTTTGTGAAAGTTATTTTGTGACAAACAATAAGAAAAAACGGGAAACATTTCATTGACCTTTTAAAAGACAAAATGTCAACATTACAAAAATCGACAAATAGCTAAAAGGCCAAAAGTAACACTTAGTGAAAGAAAAAAACAAGAAAAGATGTAAAGGCACAATGGGCAATAAATTGAGATAATCTGAGCCTTTAACCTGTGTGAAAATGAAGTATCCCCAGAAAAAACAGGATATGACAATTTGTGTGTCTACTCACTGAAAAAAGGTTGGCAGTATATATTTAAACTCTTTCCAATAAACTGATAGATGAATGGGATGTAAGCACATAATGAGTGCAGTAACATCTTCAACTTTGCTTCCCAATTACCAGAACTCTGATTCTGGATTGTCATGAGTAATACTATTCCCAATTACATAGTAACATGTAACATTAAAGTACTGACACTCTCACTCATGGCCAAGTCCAGCATCCTTGCATCCTTTCAAGATGCACTATCAGTTGCTCTAACAAAATATTTTAAAATACTAATTAGAAAATAAAAATATTAACAAGGAATATAAATTATATAAGATATTTATTTTAAGCTTCTTATTTAGAAGAATTTCTCTAACAATACTATTAATAAAATGCAATGGGGAAAAGTACCTATTAAATCACACTTTGAAATGATCCTGCTGCCCAAAGCCCCTGCAGAGATTTGACATTCTACCAGTGTTACTGGGGTGCTCATTTGACTGACAAACTTTCAGAAATCTGCATTTTAATTTCATTTGGAAAGGTTTAAAATGAGTAGAGAACTGAACATCACAGTACAATTAAGGAAGAAAGTAAGTCAGAAGGTCGTAAGAAGTAAATAATTCATTGTAAGTTATGTGCTCTAATATACTACTGAGTCATTTTTCTCATGCCATATTTACCTTTCAAACACTGTAATTATTTAATGTATTTTTCCTTCCTTTTTAACTGACCCACCACAGGCACTGGTAATTTTTCCATATTTCTACTGCTCATTTATATTGATTTCTCTTTTATTAACATTATCACAGAGAAAGTCAATGAAGGGTTCTCACATTTTTATGTGATCTTCAAGATACAGCTTCACTACAGACTGCAATCAGAAATAAACTATGAAGAGTCACATAATAGCAAAATATTTATCAACAGCAATATGGTTAGAGCTCAATATATACATATATTTCTAATTTTCTCTAGCATATGCTAAGAAATGGAAGCAATTCTGAAGTCTGTTCTTCCCTGCATAGGAACACTCAGCTATAGCAGGAGCTGTGCAAGGTCACTGCTACAATAGAATGCAAACTTTTTTGCTGGCACAATGGTAAAGGAGGTTAGCAAGACACTCATAGAGAAACATGCTGAAGAACTATCATCTACAGAGAGCAAAAGGAGGAGTTTATACTTCATAAGTATTTAGACAGTCGTTCTTTAAAGATGCACCCCTGCACACATGTTCACACACTTGCACTAACCCAAGTGCATTTTTGGAGTTGCTGCTCGATTTTAGGTTTTCTTTTGGGCCTTCTCCTGCCTCCCTCTGACAAGCTGTAGCTCTGAGAATTTGTCCATTTCCACTCCGTGAAGGAGAGTGAAAACAGGGGCCTTGGTCCAACACACAGGACTTAAATCCTGATTCAGGGAGCATATTCTTTGCTTCCCTATAAAACAGAAGTCTGTGGTTTTTTTAATATTGCAGAATCCATATACTTTAATGACTGCAGAAGACTTGGTGTGCCAAAGGACAGCACAGCATAAGCTTGGAATCCACAGCAAGCCATAATGTTACTTAGACAAAATGGTGCACCTGTCCATTCCTTTCAGGATTGCAATAACTTACAAATGACTGCTATAGAAGAAGTGAAAACCCAAATAATTTATACCCTGTACTATGCTTGAAAGCACTTCAGTGGTCTAGCTCTACTCATACTTTCATGCTGCCAGCTAAAATAGTATCCTAAGTGGGTGTAGGAAAATAGACTTGTTTTGATTCAAAATTGGGAGCTGAAGCAAAAAGTCTCTGACTGAATCACCTTTCTTCTTTCTCTTTTTCTGTTTTAATTTCCTCATTGAGCATAACTAATCTCTCCTTAGTCTCACAGCACTGGTGAACACTTTTGTAGTGATTTTGCTCCAAAAAGATGAGCTTTGTTAGGAACCTTTCAACTCTAACAATAAATTTCAATGGTACAATCAACAAAGCACAGTTAGCTTTTCCATATTCAGAATGGACCAAATAAATAATAATTCAGCTCCAGGAAAAGCTAACACTAAAGCAGTAGGATACCAGTTACTTCCATCGCCTCTCTGAAAAGAATTAGCATGATGCTTGCCATGACCCACTTAAGACCATGGTCTTAGCATCCTCTCCAGAACAGATTTCATCACAAGTGAATATTTATCCTTAAGTGTGATTATCCTTAACTTCGATTATCAGAAAAGCTTTTCCCCTATAAACAATAAGGTATATTTTGCTTACAGGTCTGATTTTTCCAGTTACTGGATATCAGAGCTACTCAATTATAATTGAGGATAGAGAAGCCTGAATCCCAAATGGGCTGACTGAATAATACAAGCTAAATAAATCAGGACAAAACCCCCCAAACATTAGAAGTGCTGCCTTTTCTTCCCCTCTCAATGCTGTCAGCAACAGCATTTCATAATACTTTTGATATCCAAAACAATGTGATTTTGGAAAATTTGTTTCAGGTGTGCGAACAATCTTCTACAGACCAGTTTCATGGGTCCAAAGGTTTTCAAAACAATCACTCTCCTCACTAGGAGTAACACAAATGGATTCTCAAGCTTGCCAGACAAGGACACAATGCTCTGTTTTGTGGTTTCAGGAGGTGAGCTTTCCCAGATGTCACTCGCCCCACTGAGCTTGAAGGAAAGCACTTTCACACCATTGTGATTCTAAACAAATAAATAGGGAACTGAAGTTATTACACCCCTGTCAGAATTCTATAAAACAGAAAACATTATATGTTTATTTAATGTTCCCAGTCACTTGATAGCTTCAAGTCACTGTGCACAAGGAAAACTCTCAGTGTCCAACAGCTCCCCACACTAAATAACCTGCCAGTAATTGACAGACTGACATTTCACAGACTCCTGTACAACATGCAGAGTATGAGAATCACCCCCAACTCTCAATGCTCTCCACTATTAAGATTTCATCTCATAGTATTCACATCCAATTGAAGTTTTTTTCAGTTTTTAGCATTTGCTATAGGCTATTATTATAGATTATTACTACTTTTTCATAACTGTTAGGACAGCACCTAGGAACTACTTACCCATTAGTCTACAAGTTCAGGCAGCCTTTTGCTTGAGGCAGTTTGCAGCCTCAAAAGTGGACCACTGAAATTACCAAGATATAACTATCCTGGTTAAAATGTAGATGCTGTAGTTCAGCAAAACTCAAGAAAGAAAGGAAGGATCCAGGAAGGGTAACCCCAACTTTTATGTAATTTCACATATCTGGTGGAGGGACAGTACATTTATTTCCCTTGGAACAGTAACCAGCACAGGAAAGATACAGATTTCATAGCCTGTACTGTATCTCATCATGGGTTATACACCAACCATCTTAGAGTTCTGAGCTATGGACAGCTGCTAGTCAGACACTGAGAATCTACCCACAAGGCACAGCCTCCATGGAGTGGGAGGTACTCCTTGAGAGATGGAAGCTTCAGTTTCATCACTGACAGGTACAGAGGCTAAACAGATTTAACTTTTCTCTTACAAAAGGATATTGTGCCATCAAGGCTGGGCAGAGCTGACTATTTGGCATAAAAACACAGTGCATCATAATAAAATCATTTAAAACAGAATCTGTGAAAAAGAGAAGAAAGAAAAGAGTCAATTAAGCCACTGCAAACAGCTTGGGGATCTCAAGGATGAGTTTTCTTTCACCTGAAATATCTTATTAGCCCTCTGCAGATAATAAAGTGGTCTTTTTGCACTTTCTTTGTAGGGATTAGGTACAAAAAAGGGTAATGAACAAATATGAGCTAAAATACTAAGCTTTTAGTCTTGTCTGAATGAATTTTATTGAACTTATGTTAACAGGCATTTGCCAGTGTCAAAGAGAAATCTGGCAGAGCAAAAAGCCCAACATCTGTGCTAAAGTGAAATATTTGGATATAATTCTCTACAAGTGTGGAGTTCCATACAGAGGAAGAATTAGGCCTTTCACACCTGGGTACCTAAAAAGAGCTGTAACATTTGGCTTTAGGAGTTACAATACCAGGCAGCACATTTAGTATATCCTATGCAGGAGAAGGCAAATAATTTCATTCTTTGCTGATTTCCTAGCTGTGAGTAGAATGCCTAAAAGAGGTAAATGGACAGTCAAATTTCTGGGTTTATTTTGATCTGAAAGTATCACAGCTGCTACATTTACATTAAAACGTATATGAACAATATGACTGACATTTTCTCTGGCAAAACCCAGCAAGTCATTTCTTCTGTTAAAACGACCTGTGGTAGTGCTGGTGTAAATACCAGTTTGCCTTATCTTTCTATTTCTGACAACAAGAAGGATTTATAAAGCCTGGCTGCAGAGGCCAGAATGAGTTTGGCAGGCTTATATGGAATCACTGAGAAACAGTGAACACAATACCCCAGGGTATAATTTCTACAGTGCAACTTTTGAGATACCAGAAACATTTAAAAACATTGTAAGGGATGGCAGAAGAAATATGAAGATAACTGTGCAATATAATATTACATCACTGCTTCCACTTGTATAATTCCTATATGCAAGTATCTCTCTTGACAAAACTCACCTCTGGAAGGGTGGCATGTTTTTTTAATGTAATACCCAGAGCAAACTGTTTTTTAAATACTCTTAAATTAAAGGAATACATAAATGAAAAATTCAGTTTTCCAGCATTCTGTAATCCTATATCCTAAAAATAACCTTATGAATTGTGACACATTGTATTGTATTGGGATATAAGTACAATCTTGTCACTAGATGTTTCAACAGAAAGTTTTAAAACATTTTAAAAATAATTTGGTTTTGAAAAATATCTAATACATGCATACTGTGAATGGCAAACTTGTGATTATATAGCTGCAAGACTGAAGAACAATATTCTGCTTGCAACCCTAGTAAACAGGTATCTATGAAAAGAATCCTTTTTTTTTTTTGTCTTTAAAGTAGTGAAAACATACACTTTAAAAGGATTTCTGTAATTTTTCAATTATTCTACCATTTATGGACCACTATATGGGTTTCTCCTCTTACTATGAGGTCAATAACAGATTAACTGGATTTAAGAACACCTTTGAATATATACTTATCAGACATCTGCAATGCAAAAAGAACTTGTAAAAGCAATGTTATGTAGTTTAATGTATGTCTATGCATTACTTTATCAGAATACGAGGATTTTTTGTGTCTGACTCTTTCCAAAAATTAAAATACTACTAAAAGTAAGTCAGCAAATTTTTATATCTCTAGATGTAAATTCTCTGTTCTCTTTACACTAATGACAAGCAGCCTATTACGTGCAGATGCAGCAACCTGCATTCTTGGGACTCGGCCCATGGTGTGCTGAGTTCTTCTCCTTTGAGTAACAATTCTTCTTTCCCTGCACATGGGAAAGTATCACAAATAGGAAACGTAAATTGTGATACTTTAAATGTGATATGAAGATTTGAGAATACTTACACTAGCACAATGTAATGACTGGAGGTATCAAGCTATTTCACAATATTAAAGTGACCTCCAGAACAAGGAGTACCATTACTAATAGGGGGCTCTGTTCAGGCCTTATAGTTGTGCCTAATTAAAGTCGTAACTGGTGGTCTGGCATCTTGGAGGATTTTGCTGTTCTACTATGATGTGGAAGCACAAATACAATAGAGCAGGCTTGGAGGAACGGATTGCTATTTTCAGTTCTGGATTTCCTTGGTTCTCTCGGGGTTGTTTCAGAGCAGTAGATAGTTCTTGTTCTGGGAAAAACTACCACTAGGTGCTTTTCAAAGCATCAAATGCAGTGTTACCCCAGCAAGTCCATCTTATGGGGTAATAATAAAACAGCTTCTGCCATGTAGATACCTGTTGCTTCACTTAAAGTTGCTTCAAGGCGCATAGTTTCTAGAAAGTGCTCTAAAATTTTCTCTGGGGTTCCTGACATCACAATATACCTGAGGGAGGGAAAGGAGCAGTTAGCATCTCATAGCCAAAAGAGCTAATCAAGAAATAACTGTGTACCAGCAAGAAGATCAGGACTGCTGTGCTGCTGTGTGCCAGAGTACAAACACGCACTCTAACCAGAATCTCTGTGTGCTTAGGACAAAACCACTCACAGTCTTTGCTGGCTTCCTCCTGTAAACCTAGGAGCAGTCACATTCTCCACCCCGCCCAGGGATGAGAGACAGCCCCCTCCTCACACAAGTACTTCAGTATAACACCACCACAGTCACACCACAATCAGCAGAGCTGCACTGGTCCAAACTTGGAGAAGTACAAGCAGAAATGCTCCTCCACTGAGAATAAATATCTCAGTAACAATAGCAACTTGCAGTCATTAAACGGTTTTAAAAGGCTTACTATGAGCCCGAAATGAGAACAGGTGTGTCAGTGTCAGAGCAAGGAAACAATTTCCTTCAGCATCACTGACAGAGGCTGGTCTGAGAAGGTGGGGGCAGATAATGAAATAGCACACTGTATCTTCAAATTTGTGCAATGCCTCACATAACTGAAGTAAGTAAGTTTCAAGTTGATAAACTGAGCACTGTACCATTTCCTGGAGTTAATTTAGTGAAGTGAGAGAACCAGTGCAACAGCCAGGTTTTTCTGCTTCATGCAAAAACACTGGTGAGATTTTAAGTACCAGCAGAATATCATATGATACTGGAAAACTTGTCCTGTCATCTTTTTTTTTTCTCTTTTCTTGCAGATCAGATTTTTTATATTTCCCTCCATTCTTTCAATCTTTGCATCTTTTTTTCCTTCTTTTTTTGGGGGGGGGGGG
>NW_008238358.1:6110797-6114834 GCF_000691975.1 Corvus brachyrhynchos
GTGGAATTCAACTGATAAAGTACAAAACTTAAAAAAAAAAAAGAAAAAAAAAGAAAGAAAAAACCCTGAGAAGTGAAGATACTCTGCTCCTGCTGAGAAATAAGTGGTGGAGCTGAGCTCCTGGGAGCTCCTCCTCACTTTGAGCACTGACCGTCACAGTTCTTTTACCTGCCAACCCCTTTGGAAGAACTGTATTGATGTCCCAAGAACACAAACACTTGTTAAGCCAGTGCACATTCTCACAGAGATACTAACCAAGTATCTAAGTGAGTGAAGCAGAGAAATCACAGGTTGCTGTACTCTGAATATGAAAGTAAAAATGAACAGTGAAGTGACTTGCAGGGCTGCTGAATTCATCCTGCATGAGTGTGATCACCCATAAAGAGTTAGATCTTGGGAGTGATAACTTCAGAGCCAGTCCTCCGAAGCGAAACTGTCACTGTTTGAAAGCACAGCTTGGGGAGCTATGTAGGAGCTCTGTCTCCTCCGCAGAGGAGGCAGTGGAATCAGAACTGTAACCGAGGTGATCTGCTCCCAAAGTGAAGTTTTCCCTAAGGCCAAGAGGAGAAAATTAGTTTCTTCCTGAGAAGAGGTGCCTGTTAAGCTTCTCTTTTAGGCAGTCATTTTCAAAAGTACTGAGCATTCAACTAACACATTCCAGTAACACATTCCGGAAATCAGGAAATATGGGTAATTTTGTTTTGGACTCTCAAACATAAATGTAGCCACTGTATTTACTAAGAAAAGAAACATCATCCTCAAACCCAGTGAACTCACTTTGAAGCTTTAAACATAAAGACACTGCCAACACAGTATTAACAAAGTAATCCAACTAGTGAAAAGCAGTGAACCTTCAAGGTAACTTCCTATTTTGGGTAACTTATGTCTATTTGTCATTGTTATCAGCAAAAGCTTCCTTGTTGGCACATTTCTAGGACCCAAAACCTGACCAAATGAGTAAAATATTTACAGAAATAAAATTCTGAGCTTTACCTGAAAAAATTCCTGGAATGCGAGACCTAAAATACAGCCTAACTTAACCATTTACCATATATATCTCTGGCTATTTTTACCAAATTCTGAAAAAAAAGTTAAATAATACAAGTAATGCTGGTACAAAGAGTTTGCAAGGAAGGCAGTGCTTCAAAATGTTCAAATGAAACTTTCACTTTTGGAAGCATGAAAAATGTCTCAGACCAAGAAAATGGATTTAAATCTATGACCAAGTTGCTGCGCACTGCAGTTGCTGATGCAAATCCACTGGCTACAGTCAAGCTCCCCTCATCTAGACATTGAAAAACTTGTGTAAGAGTACACATTTTCCTGGTAGCATGGATTGTTTCTCTAGATTTTTTAACAGGTCAAGTGAAAGAAGAAATAGCAGTTTCTGAAAAATGGGAAATGTGTATATAAAATGCAAGGAATGGTTTATTCACTCTTCACAGATCTTTATAAATCTTTGCATTCAGTTATGCAGATAAAGTAAGTATATGAAATCCCAGATGAGATAAAAACTGTACCCAAAATATTGCACAATAAATTGGCTCTTTTTTGAGAGAAAGTGAGGTTCAGGATAAAGGATTCAAAACTTGTTGAAATTGTATGAATGCTTCTGAAGAAAATTGTGCATCCATTTGCAAGTAACACATTTACAAAGTCTTTAGGGGTTTTACCAACATTTGGAATGATAAGTGCCTGACTCTACTCCTATCACAGTAGTATCCAAGCAGAACTGTACTTTTTCCCTTTCAGTAAGAAAGGAAAATATAGTTAATATTGTTATTACAGTGTAAAACTATTCTGTAAGATAAACTCTGAAACTTTCATTGCATGAGATCTTTGTTTTGTATATAAATTGTGCATAGCAAACTCTTATTAGCATCTAGACCTCAAAATACAAAATAAAAATATCTGTTCTTAACAATAAGAATGTATTTTCCTCATGTCTTTCACACAGTAACTCAGATTAATAGGTTTTCATCGATCTCCATGCTTAGTCTAGCTGGAAGCTATCACTTGAGGTAAGTATTTACACTGAGATCTTTAGGGAATTATTGTGTAAAGACATAAAGCTGCTGTGCTGCTAGAAAGGGATATATTATTGAGTATGGGGCATGTGCTGATGTCTAAAAAAAGAAAACTTTATATGCACTGCAGTCTTCCACCAAAAGGGAATATGCTATTGTTTGGATAATAGTACCATTTAGAAAGGTTAATAATTGTCTGACACTTGCACTACTGAATGAAAACATACTTGTGCTGTGGCTGTGAATTTCCTTGATTAGAAATTCTGTTTCCTGCTGGGATCTTCTCCAACACCAAGACATCCTGGTCATGTTCTTTCAGTCTTACTGTATTTGCTTCCACATCCTGCAAGACAAGTTACTTTTAATAATATGACTGCACCTGATTTGGCTGATTAGTTTCTCTAACAAACTGCATGATTTTGAAACACAAAAGACTGGGGTTGGTTCTTTCCCCCTGTATTTATCTGTCTTTATTCTGTTTTCCTCACAGGCAGATTCAAGAAGGAAGCACTGGAACTGAGGCAAGAAGCAGAGAATTGTGGGAGAGACTGGAGCAAGAACTATGTTAAAAATCTCCATTTTATGGAGATGTCAAATTAAAAAAAAAGTTCGCTGAAAATCAGTCTCTCCACAACTTCCCATATGTAATGTAATCTCTATCCCCAGTTATATACAAACACTATTTTCTACAATCTGACTTTTCTCTAAAATAAAATAAAATTTAAGAATAGGAAGTCTTAGCTCAGTAAACTTCATTTTCTACTACCACCTCATAGTAGAAAAAGAAAAAAAAAATTAAGTATAATGTGCATTCAAAAAACACAGGTAAAAATTAGTAAGACCATGGACTTGGATCTTCTTTGAAGTATTGACCAAAGCTTAACCAGTTGTAAGTCTCCACAGCCAACCCAACCTTACTCCCAAAGGGATCCTCATTCCCTTTTGTACAGTAACCACAAGTAATTTTTCTAGCGGAGTACCCTTTCTGAACTGGTTTTACTGCTGCAATACTGGGTATATATATGTTCAAATACAGGATGATACTAGTTTTGACTTCCTCTACTATGAACAACCACAAAACAGCCAGAATTTACAGAGTTACAGTTGGTAAATCACATTTACCCCAAAGTCAGTAACTGTAAAATTAGTCTGGGAATATCCTTCTAGAGTTCTCTGATAAAGACATCTGTAACTTAACTCCATTTGCGGCCTGATTCTTCCTTGAAACTCTTCAGTTTAAGGTACCTGACACTGACCTATGTGGGAGAAGGGGTGATCTTGTTTTTTTCTATATTTGGACAGAATATCACCCAGAATCCTGGGCAGCACAAGGAAAAACTGAGCAGGGCAAATGCTAGATCATAGAATGTGAGAGACAAAATATACCATTTGATCACATTTTCATGTCTAAGCTAGGAACAGAGAGAGAAAAGGTGATGAACATATTCTTTAGTTGACCTTCTAAACTGTCACATTTCTGTTCCACAATTAGGAACACTTACAAATGACGTTATTAATATCAGTATATTCACAGAAATAAGACAAACTTTAGAAAAACTTGCAAGTTCTGATACCACACGGTGAGGGCAGACCTGCCCACTCTTACCCTTAGGATCCTGTTGAAGTCCTCCTTATCTACTCTCAGGAAGTGGCAGTTGTCTTCCCGCAGAACAATGGATGCTGCTCTGGGAGCATCATTCACAAGTGCTAACTTGCCAAAATCATCTCCTTCGTGTAGAGTACATACCACACCCTGCGCAGAGCAAAACATTTACATGCAGAAACCCATCATTACTCTGGAATCTATTGAAAGTCCTTGTACAAACACTGGACTTCACAATCAAATACCAAAACAAATCTATTTGGCAGGAAATCAACAGCCAAAATAATGACTAGGAAACAATACTTGATAGCTGGTTATTACTATTACTAAAGAGAGGCAAGAACAGAAAAGAATCAGCTTGTTCTCTGAAATTACATTCAGCTTGAAGGACTCTTCTCATCCTGCTG
>NW_008238358.1:6114939-6127586 GCF_000691975.1 Corvus brachyrhynchos
TGCTGAAGACAGAATTGTCAACTATTTTTATTTATAGAAGCCCTAAAAAACAAAATCGAGTTTGCAGAAATGACACAGAACACAACTCCAGCTGTTGTGCATCAGCAGTGCTCTGTTTCCTCCAATTTACAGTAAAAGAGGATCTGGCCCACCCAGTGGTGTAACAAACATGGCTAAATATGCGTTACTTAGACCTAGCATTAGGGGCCCTGTGCTAGATTTTGGTGAAATGCTTTGTGTTCAAATGGAGAATTCTCAGTCACTGAATGAGGAATCAATAGAGAAGGTTTTTAAAGGCTCAAGGGATTCCTGTGTATTAAAATCTACTTTTTTTTGCCTTGAAAAATCTCACTCATAAACAGGAAATTTAATAAAGATGCTTTCTGGTCTATGGCTTAACTAAGATGAAGAGCTGGCATAAATTTGGAAGAGGTTCATCCAACTTGAGAACCATGAGTCACAAAACAGTACTTTTTTCAGATATGCATGAGAACAGTTAGTCATCCAAATTCATGACAACACAGTAGTAAAGGGCCGGGGCAAAACCCCCATGAGACAAAAGCCTGGCAAGTCACCAAATTCCAGCAAGTAAATTTGTCCTAAAGATACTGATGGAACTCTGATGGATTATATTCAGAAACTATGTAATATATCCCAAAATTATAGAGCAATCAACTGGAAGTATAATCAGTGAAACCACTGGATCATTTCTTAATAAAATTACATTCTATTTGTTTTGTCAGACAAAGCAATTTTGCTCTAAATTAAGCTCTACTCCTTCAAAGTTTACTCTTACAATTTCAATAATAGCAATCACAAAAAATAGCTTCTGAAAAAAATACCTTTCCATAAATGACTACGTTTACTGATCCCTTTAGGATAATGTACCAAGAAGTACCTTCTTCTCCTTGATTAAATACTACAAGAGAGAGAAAAGATTTTGCAGTTAGAATATAGTTATTCAAAATATAAATGGGCCAGATTCTGCACCCAAGAAAATTTAAGGTAACTCTACAGTCATATAAATGTCTACCTCATAAAAGGGCATACTAAGATTTTAAAAGCAATTGCCTCCGAGAAAAACAATTCATACCCATATAGGAGTTATTTTATTACACTGATGAGAAAGTTGCTTTTCTTTTCTATGACAGTTCCAACAACTACTTTATCAATAGATGTCAGGTTATCAATTACTAATTAGCACACTGATTAGATCCCACCAGTAGCACCATGTTCTAACCTAGTTCTCTAGTGACTGTGAATTTAATATTCATTTGCTAGAACTTCTCAGTATTAACACGTCTGAGTAATTTACCATTTTAAATCCTTTATTTTGTGCAGGAAGATTTTTTTTTAATACAGAATTATACTAAAATACATTTTAAATAGAGATTGGTCGAACCAAAAATTCTAGATAAAAACACACCCAAATTGTAGGTGACACATACATTCAACAGAATTAATTTTAGTTCTGTCCCTGCATTTGGCAACAGACTAAGCCAACACTTATTACCCTAGGTTTTAAACACTAAGTGACAAACAAGTTTGAAGAATGCATCCAAGTTTTGCTCTTGTCATTTAAACATTAGGAATTCAAATGTTCATGACACAGGTGAGAAAGAAGATCTGACAGGACTCCATTTACTTACAGACTGTTCCTGCTTTGGGATGTGACTCAAAAATGAGGACACCTGCTAATTCTCGTTTTACCTTAAAATAGAGAGAAATTAGAGTTGTTATATGTATCTCATTCCTCCTGGTGATGAGGTCACATATTATAGCCCAGTTGTACTTTCCTTCCCTCTGCATCATTGATCAGTCATTGGCCTGCTTCACTTATCTCCTAATTCCTATTGATTTGCTTTACAGAGCTACATTTCCTGGCTCCAAATGGCTCAGACAAGGGCATCTTTAATATAAGGGCCTCCACATCTTTCTTTGTACACACACATGTGAAATGATCATAAACAAGACAGAAAGTTTCAAATGGTAATAGTTAATCTGTTACAGAAGATAGCTAGTGATTGTCACTTACTCCATGGAAGTATTCCTATTCTTTCCTGAGAAATCAGTACCTTCCCCTTACTGGCGTAAGTCTGTCTGCTTCTGCTGTGTCAAGCTGTGAGGCACAGCCATCTGGACCTGTTGAGTCCCCGCTCTGCCTCACAGCTTCCCAGGCAAAGCATCCAGCTCACTACCTCTCCAGAAACTGGAGAACGTGACACTGCCCTTGGTGTCAGCCTGCTCCTTGCTGGGTTTGTTTTGCCCTGGTGTGATTAGCTCTGACTGGGTGGGCAGTTGTCTCTAGTGAGACACTGCTCACAACCACTTTTTGTCACTGTAAACACTGTGTTACTGCCACAAAATAGCACTAGCACTGGGAATCTCATATGATCCTGAGTTCTTTTGTGTGCTTTACATCTCTCTTCATACAACCACAAGTCTCCAAGGACTTGGAGGTCAATTTCCAAGCAGCGGGATTCATGTATTTGGAGAATGTCAGCTGGTGACAAGCCATTTTTCAGAGGTACTACCATGTAACTTAACCATGCCAAATACAGATCAAAAGCTGCCTCCAACATGTATTTACTAGTACTATTTTCATACCACTGTCTCGGTTGTTTAAATTAAAAAAAAAATTTAGGCCATGAAGAAAGACTTGGGAAGGAACTCTTAAATTCTGGACATAATCCAGATGAGAATCTGATGGCTTCCACCCATCTCCTAAAATGGGTGGAAAAATTTGGGTACTGATGTACTTAAAGGCACCCACCCAACCTGGGTGTTCAGCCACCAAGTACAAACATACCCCATCAGCCACCTCTCCTAGAGCTCTTTCTAGACAGCCTGGGGAAAGCACTCTCTGTTTGCAGCCTGGAGAAGAAGAAAGATAAATGGAGGTGTTTGCACAGGTTTTTTTAAGTACACTGACCTGTGAACACACTCACAGGCCTGTGACTTCTATAGCACTTAGCTCACCAAACTCCTTTATAACTTCTGCTCAAAGGCAATGACACTTTCATAAGGACAGGAAATGCAACCCCATTAACACTGCTCTGCACATAGCAGAGAGCATTCCTATCCATTTATGTCCCCAGATGTCTTCTCAGTTGATTCAGTCACTGGCCTTTGCAGTGAATGAATTGGCTTGATGAAGCCCAAAGTTTGATTTGTTTTTAACACTGTATTATATAATTGTTTTTCATTCCTAGATTAACTTCACAGGCTTCTCTAGCAGGGATTAGTTCACTACCATGCAACTTGAGTTTTATCCATTTTACTTTCTGCTGCTTGTGGCATATCTAGAAAACTTATTATTTTAGGAATTATGCCTTACTTAAAATAAATTAAACATTCCATTTCCTTTCAAGTCGATTGACCATTAATCTTCTGGTTCATAGAAGCAATGCTGTCTGTTGTTCCTCTAAGATTTCCTCCAAGCTAGTTATGCTTTCTGTGTTCTGCTTTAGTTCATGATGCACGTAGTAAGCTGGCATTTCCAGACCCTTACTGAAAACATGGAATCATCTGTACTTCAAAATGCCAAGTATTCTTTGCAGTTTGTATCATTTGCCATACTTGTTCCATATGCTACTTGCTGTGGATTCTGACCTCAAGTTTGTTTTTCTTCTGAGCTGAAAATATTTTGTGTTTCAATTTTTTTTTGTTCTGGGTTATGTCTGCAGTACCAAGAATTTTCTCCACTTCCTCTCAATATCTATCTTGGGTAGTTCTTTTGTTTAACTTTTAAAGGGTCATTTCTGGGTCTTACAGTAGTCTTTCTTTAAATACTTTTTTCTCTACATTCCAGGGATTTTTAAGGATTTTGGATGGCTGTTCCCATGTTGAAGAATACATCTGCTGCAGGTAGCTCTGCAGGTACCTTGGTTTGCAAGCTGCAGTTTGTCTGCAGATTGAGCTCTGTGTGGGAGCCCAGAGAGTCAAGAGGCCATGAACTGCCAACCCTTTCCATAGCACATGGCACAAGTGGCACCAGCCAGGTGCATGGACACTAGGAGACACAGCAGGAGCAGAGGACACGGGAAGAGTGAGACTTGCGCGTGGTGGGACTGTGAGGGGATAAAAGCCCAGCGGTTCCTTCATGGGGGTTCCCTCCTCGGAGGCACCAGCTCGAGCTGTTTCTGTGTTACTACACTGTGAATAAATTGCTTTATGGACCAAGATATACAAGGCTCTGCTATGGGAAACTCGGGGTGGAAGCAGTAAGGAAACCTGGTCTGGCTGTGAGAGTGTGGGATGTGCAGGAGTCCAGCAGGACCTGCCAGGTCACTGGAGCTGCCCACTGTGAAGGGGCTCCAGTCCTAGCACTGACAATCTCTGGTGTTGGGGCTGTGACTGCCAGAGTCTCACAAATGGTCAAACTGGGAAGTTTCCTTAACACCCATGCAATTCAGATACCAACTCTGAATGCCTATTTTTTTTTTGAAAAATACTGTTCAGGTTTTTATATATTTGCATGGAGTACTATCTTTCTGCAATGCAGCTTCATAATTAGCTGCATCTGTCCAAGTTAACTGAGAATGACTGAAAGTAACAAGAGATTCCAAAGAAGGTATTGTCAATATGGATCTACTTTCTGACTGGTTTCCTTTTCCTGAAAGCATCCACATCTTATTGCTACCAAGTAAAGTCCTATTTAGCTTGTTTCAGTTGTCTACAGTGTATCAACGATGGTGAGACTTTAAACAGATGCACTTTCTTGTCCATTCAATTTATTCTGGGTTCTCTGCACTGTCCTTGACCACTTCAGGGAGAAAGTGTCTGATGAGCTTTCTTTCACTCAATGACCAAACTCCAACCAGCAAGCACTGCACAGTGTAATTCTTCCTCCTAACTGGTTCAAGCCAAGACTCCTTACAGAAATCAATTCTGCAAAATTCAGTAGTACCAGTACCTTCACTTACACATAGATAAGGACCCAGGCAGAGGCACCTGTGCCAAGTGAGGGAGACAGGGGCTGTGCAGAAATACTTGAAGAGAATGATATCTAACAGACAACCTACACCTGCACAGTGCTGGAGTGATTCTCACAGACGGAATAAATTCTTTGCATGGAGAGTATAAACAAAAATGGTTACAGGCTCTCCAACTTTAATAAAGCACCGGAAGTAAAAATTGAGCCTCCCTTTGGTGATGAGTTAAAATTTTAAAAATTACTTACTGTAGTAGAAAGATGAGATAAGGCCTTAATGTGGAGAAGTTCTTCATATATAAATTCTAAATCATCTACAGTTCTCTGGCCAGGGCTATAGAGAGAAGATAAAAGGGATAGCTAAATGCAATAAATGCCCAAAATAAATACTTCAGAGAAGGACAGAACAACACAAAATGCTGTGGTACTGTGTAGTGAAGGGTACATCCTCACTAAACAGGCACTGAATGATGTTTCTGGCTGGAGGACTGAAACACACAAAGGATGGAAGCTCTGTGAATGCTACCTGAATGACACGGAGCAGCAGCCATGGCAACCACCTTAGAGAGATCCTGATTAGGCAGCTTTTCTTATTAAATCAAGTGTTCTGTATATGTATAGAATGGTCCCATAAATCGGAAATGGTACATAAAGATTTGCTCCTTTCAGAAGGACTCCTGAGTGTGGGGCATGTACTATTTTTCACATGCAGCACTAATTAGTTGTAGCAAACAGGCAGTAGTAGTGGTTTGTAAAGGAGTGTGTGAATTTCTGCTGAACAAATTGGAGATGCAGCAGTGCATCTTGGAGGACAGCAAACAACTGCTCTACAGTTAATGCTGAGTGCTGCTGTTTAGCCACAAAGGTAAATAAGAACCACTCAGTAGTTTCAGCTTCTCTCTCTGAAAATTACAAGGCATTCCCATTACCAAAAAGCATGCACTGATGAAGGAATAACTCTTATCCAGCACAAGGAGCAAGGAGGCTGGGACTGTGGCTGACATAATTGCTTTTCTGTAACCTACACAAAATTTTCTGATTGCTAAAGAATTTTCTGATTGCTACAAATACTGTAGGGACTGCAGTGTGTCAGAGATGCTTTGGAGGATCTAATGAACAGCACATAGGAGGAGTTGTAGGAGCTTTTGAGTAACCCCCAATCTTTTTCCCACTCACAAGATTCTCTTCAGTTACAGTATCTAATACAACATTATTTTCTAAAAGGACAAATTCTCCTGTCATATAATTTCAGACAGCACTTTGGAGTGACATATGGAAACACATAGGAAAAAAAATTCCTTTAAAGCATTATTTGAAGCTACTTTTACAGGACTAAGTCCTTCCAAACAATATGGTTTAGATTTGTGAAAAGCAGACTGCAAGTACTTAATTCAGTGGGCCAGGAACAGAAGAAAAGAGCAACAAAGACATAAATTTGGAGAGGGAGAGGATAAATTTAAGATGTGAGGCAATGGGATACAGGAAGTCCAGTCTGGGAGCAGGAGTTCCAAATGAGGTTTACATGCTCCACCTTTACAACAAGCACAGTTCTAAACCCTGCTGTCTGCAATGTGTGGTGTCAAAGGAATTAACAGCACAGTTGAATCTTTGGACAGCCCTAAAAGAAAAATTACAATGTACCTTTCTGACAGTTTTCCTCTTAAAATATCAGTATTACAAGAGACTAGAGGATCAGGAAAGCTGTATGAGGAAATACTGTGCTCTACAGGTTTTCTGCCTAGTCACCTCCTGATTCAACAGTCTGTCTACATCATGTGTGAGGCACAGGGAGTACCCAGCTGTGTCACTCTGGAGTTATATTGCATCTTTTTACAAAAGTAGCTTGATGGAGACTTCTTTTAGATGAAAGAAGGACTGAAGAAGTCACAGAAAACAAAAGGACAACTGACATGTCTGCTAAGCAAGCTTTACTTTTCTTCTGTTCTTCACCTACCAAGGACATGCATTTATTATTAAATAAAGACAAATTTAGAAAAAAACCCATTCTGGATGAAATTACTCTTTTCTCATACAGAATTGCATAAACTGTTAAGGGAAAAACAGAAATTAGTTTGGTACTGCTATGCCCTCTAGTGACTCAAAATACTCTATTGTATCTAAATCTGGCTTGAAATTACAAGGCTGACACTCCTGGTGATTTATGCGGGGCAGCTTAATTAAGTACAGCATAAAACTAAGCCAGTACTAGCTAGAAAACAAAAGGTAAGGATTTTAACAAATAATAGGGAAGTGGCAACTGTATTACATGCCTGCAAAACCAACATGTCTTGGAAAACACAGTGTAACAAATTACCGAATTTCTACATTAAATCAAAACATAAAAGGATGATGTCTTACTACATCAGATCTCTATCTGATGTAGTAAGACAAAAGGATACACTCTTCTTTCAGCATGTCCATTTGCTTCCTCTGTTAGCACATTGGAAGGACTGACAATCTGTAGTGGATATCTGTACCTAGTCTTTACTTCTGCTCCTGCAGATGTCACGTGGAGAGATATTAGGCATCACCGTGTCTTTAAAACCTGTGTGGTGACCCACTGATGTTGATTTGTAGGATCCTGCTGTGTAAAGACCTAGTTTCTGCAGGGGACACATTCTAACAGCAATAGCTGGTTATAGAGCGGATAATAAATGGAATAGGTAGGGAATGAGGGTACACATTAATGGACAGAACTCAGGTGATATTAAGTGATCAATAAAAACTGTTCAGTGTTTGGAGAATTTACCAAGGTCAGACATACTGAGCTTCTCTGTGACTTGGATGTTGACAGTAATATAGTACTTTGCCATTGATAAGCCATGTATGTCCAAGCAATATAATTGATTATTTTTATTATACATCTAACCAGAAAATTCTCAGATAATAAGAAAAAGGGAAAAGATCAGAGACCTCACAACATTGTGATTAAGTGTCAAATGCTCTCTACTGAGAAAAAAATGTGCTAAGTGAAGTCACCAAGAATATGTAACACAGATTTATTATTTCAGTAACACTGCTAACTTACTTTAGCTAGGGCATTAAAAAAGAATGTAATCCATAACACCATCTGAGCTAAATACTGTTGTCTGATGAATATAACTCTTCCTTTAAACACTCCTGTTATTATTGTGTTGAGCTTTGTATTACAGCATCCTATTCAATTAGGGTTTACTATCAGGACATATTTTCATACTGAAGGATGGAAACACTTAAGGAGGAGCTCTGTTAATTCTACAGTAATTTTTCCAGGGACTTGTGCAAGGTCTGCACCTGTGCTCCAGCCATTATAAGGAGCAGAGAGCTGTGTTTGCTACTTCACAAAAAGCTATTTTCACATTCAGTATATGTTTTTCCAAAGGAAAAAAAAAAAACACAATAGCAACAAGAGCCTGCCAAAAATTTCCCTGAGCTCTATTCTGTTTTTTAAACTATAGAACATTCTTTCACAGTTTGACAGTTAAAATGCTGCAGTTAATGTAATAAACAGAGAATTTTTTAAGTTGGCTGTCAAAACAAGTGACACTTTTTGTTAGAGATTTTCAGATTTTGAACAATAGAAAGTACCTTTCAAAGCAACAGCTTCATTATACAATCAAATTCTCAAAGTAATCTTCTCATCAAAGAATATTGTCTTATTTCTTTCAGGGTAATTATCTGAGTTCTGCAACCTCTCTGGAAATGGTTACTGTTATAAAATGCAGCTGTGTTGGTTTGAAAATTGTGGGTCCTGCTCAGGTCAGCTAGAGTCAGCATCTCTGAAGCCTTGACAATTCCTTTGAACTTTTGGCAGCTGTAACAGTGTCTAGTCAAAACTAGCAGGGCTCTGAGGATTCATGGAGATTTTAACAGCTCTGCTTCAGCTCAGCCCAGGGAGGATTTTCAACTAACAAAATCATTATGTATGTAAACTGAATACTAGAACTAGTTAATATGGTCCCTGGCAGTACAAGCTTACTTCAATGAGCAAAGGGCTACAAAAGTAAGCACTTTCAGAAATAAGGAAAGATGCCAGATGAATATCAGTCTTGAGAAAACCTTTCTCCTCACTATATTCCATGAAAATCTCCTATTAGTATTCTTTCAGGTGATGCTCTGCAAGTGACGACACAGAGAAGAGCAGTACTTCCCACAGCATCTCTCCAGCCTTTCAGCTCTGTGTAAGCAGTCCAGATGATAATCAACATTTATCCTGCCAGAGTAAACTTACAATTTGCTGTTCTGAAAGCCATGACAGAAAGCAAATATAGTAGGCAGACAAAACGCACAATAACCTAAGGGGAAATTCTCCAAGGAATGACCTGCTCAGTTGGCCTGAGGCAAAGGAGAGAGCGCAGAGGGTCACAGCCCACATAGCATTGCTCAGTCTCCTAACGACTGGTGTCTGCTCAGGGGTTTTGCTCCTCAATGGAAAAGGCACAGGACACGTCTGCAAGGAAACAAGACCTCAATTCCATGACACCCTAAGGGTATATGGAAACACCATGCTCTCAGTCTGCCTTGTCCATGTATTTTTTGTGACAGAGAGCAAATGCTCCTTTGGTTGTGTTGACTAGATCTCTAATAAGCAGAAGAAAGAGAATGTATACTTCAAAACTATTGCTGCATGGCAGTGTTGCCTGTTTTTATAAGCACAAGTGTCTGATGGCACTTTTTGAAATTCGATGCTCTTCGTCAGCTTTTGGGGAAGTGCTGTCCAAATGAGCTTATGATCTAAACATAACACAGGGACAAGAATGGAGAAGGGAAAGGATACAGATGGAAACAGAACAGGAGCAAGAACTTGTGTTAGGTGATTCAAAAATCTTTTACTATGAAAAATGTTCTCACACTGTAGGCAGGGTCCACTCCTATCCCATAGCAAAGACAAACTTTGCCAATGGCCTCAAAGTAGCAGGATCCAGCCCTGTGTACTTGCCCGTCTTGGATGGACCCTTACAAGTAAATCTTCAGTGAGAGAGAGATTAAGTAATTCCTTATTCTCAGTGCACTTAAGTAGCAGTAAAATATGTCTGCAGTGGCCACTAAACACTACCTGCTTAATGCTTGCCTTCCATGGAGGGTCAAACAGAGTTTATACTGGTTGCTTTGAAGTCACTCTAAGGCTGGCTGTAAAAAAGGCCTTTAGCAGTTTTCAGTGTGACCAGGGTGTGTTGCTGAAAGGATGGTTAGCCAGCCGAGGAGAGGATGTCATCTGATAGCTATCAGGTTAGGCAGACATCCTCTGTGGCCTAGGTACAGAAAGCTTTTTTTTTCTCCCCCAAGTATTGATTCTATAACAATAGGAATTGATAAATAAACCCGCAGCCACATTTCACACTTTGCTAACTAACTACAACAGGCCAAGTCCAGCTTATCTTGATTCAGTGAAGTTCTACCAAGGCTGAATCCAATTAATGGCTGCCACTGACAACTGAAAGTACCTGCTGTGCTGCCATCCTACCACTCTAGTCAAAATAACCGAAAGCAGCGTAGCTAATTGAATGACACTTCTAAACACAAAGTTGTAACAGAGCAGGATCCTGCTATTACTAGCAACTTACTTTAGGGAAGATTCAGTAATGAAAAAAAAAACTCGTAATGCAGCATTTTCCTGCAGGTGAGTATGATGGCATTCATGAACTTTGATGGGTATTCTCAATACACAGTTCAACTTAAAAGCATTAATGAGGACTGGAAATCACATAACGAGAATGTAAAAACTTCAGAGGCTGGACAAACTGCCACTGAAGTGAAATAACTGCCCAAAGGGCACCTGACAATAAATGTATGTTTCTCTTGTTTCCATGTCATAAGGAAGACCCATAATATTAACTCATTATTCTGCTTACGGTTTCCTGAGAATCATCCTCATATGAGCATCTGGCCCAATCTGAGAGAGAAGCAGCATAGTATCCTGTAGCTCCTCATCACACTCCTTTTTCTCTTCCTCAGTTGGCAAAGGGGCATCTTCACGTTCATCATCCAAAAATCGATAAAATAAGTACTTGTCTTGAAAGTGGTGTTCTTGGTCCACTGAAAACAACGTAACACATCAAATACTAAGTGCTCCTCAATGAAGCAAACCTTGAAGAAATCTGTGTAGCATCATGTTTGTCACAGATTATTTAGGAAGGGAAAGAAAGCTACAGAGAAACCGTAAGAGCATGAAACTATTTCTCACATATGTCCAAGTTATGTAGCTTGAAGGGTACACTTTTAAATTGTGTACAAGTACTTTCCAAAAGGCTTCCATATAAGTGTGTTGTGGGTGTGTATACATACGTGTGTGTGAACATGTGGGGTTTTTTCTTATTAGTTCTATTTTCTTATTGTTTCAAACTATTTCATTTAATCAAACAAATCACACTGGGGCAAACGGTTACCTTACAAATCTCTAAGAGGTATTCTCTAGCATGAACACTTTTCTCTACATGTTTAGACAGGCTGACAAAAGGTAGCAAAAGCAACTAAATTCCTTGTAATGTAGCAGAAATGTGTATCATCAAGGTACAATCCCAGGGGCAAGTTCATTGACCTGTGTCCTGGTGGAGTAACTTAATGGAAGGACTACCAAGAGAAGACCTCTAAAGTAACATTATGATACTGCAAAGGACAAACACTTGGTCTTCCAAGCAAGTCAGAGTGACGTGTTGAGTTGGATACTCTGATGCAGCTTGCAATAGCTTGCCCTGAGAGTTCAGGGGAATACATGGCAGGAATTAAAGCTACAGCCCTTAGGGTAAGGGAGCAGTGGAAATGATCTGTCTTTCCAGTATGGAAATTTCTCCCTGGGATATGGGAAGCACAACAGACGATAAATGGGAGTTTACTGTAATAGAGATGCTCTTCTGAATTTAATAAAAATGTACGTGCAAAGCTTCGAATATGAATATTGCTTTAGAAACCTACCCTTTTGAGGGCTGTAATATCCTGTTACCAACTAAATCCTGCCAAATGGAAACTGAAAGTCAATGTGAAATGCAATCGGAAAGCTAACATAAAATCCCAGATCTCTGCACTGGAATGTCTGGTGTGCTGAATTTGGGAACCCCTCCAAAACCAATGGAAATCATTCCAAAATGATGGATCTGAGCAAACAGAAATACTCACATTCACTTCTAAATACTGCACATCTTTGATGAAGGTTAGTTTTATGTAAGGTAATACATCCCTTGGTTTTGGCCTGAGTGCTATCCAGCTCGTCTTACAATATAAACACAAGCCAGTGTACTCCTAAGAGTTATCATTATAAATTGTTCATTTATGATCCAATATGCTCGTAAGTTAAAAAAGCATACTGGTAGCAAGATTCAAATAATACTGAGATGCAAATAATACTGCCTGTGTGTTGCACTTGCACTTAAGAATGAACAGGCTGCTCTGTGGCACTTTTTTTGGGCTCATAATCCCTTTCTTTTTCATGGAAAAGAACTACAGAGGAATTGATGTCACACACTGCCTGTATTTTAGTCAAGATACTGATTATCTTACCATGGTTAAGAACACCTTCTTCCAGCAGTACTTGCCACATTCCAACAGCCTGGGTTCGTAAATGGACACAAGGACTTTGCTGCATCATCCAGTCAACTAGTTCTGTCCCCACACAACATTGCCTGAAGGACAGATAAACAGACAGGAATGAAAAGGAAGCTAGCCAAGAGAGAGACTGCACACAGTAACTGCCAAGGAAAGTGGCATCTTGAACTCTGTATAAACTTAGTCAAATTTCCCT
>NW_008238358.1:6127597-6146965 GCF_000691975.1 Corvus brachyrhynchos
TTCCCTACAGAAAACACCATGTCACTGTCTACATGTACATGCTTGAAATACCAGTGAAGGTGTTCAGCTTTGAGAGGATCACCTTAGCAAAACAAGTGTTCTGGGAAATGCAGAGTTCAAAGGATCAAATTGAGCCTGTGACATCTGGTACAAAACCTACAGCACCAGTGCAACGACCTCCCACCCAGTTTTCAAAAGAAACCTCTGTATGCTATGGGATACCGAAAGCTTCATGCTTTTCAGAATCCTGCATGTAAACAATAATTTAATACTGTAAAAGTTATGCCAATGCAGCCTCTACAGGAAGAGTGAGTGCTATGAGGGTATTCCTGCATTTGTAACCAAACTTCTGTCACACTGTATTTGGAGACATTGGTTTTGGTCGAGTGTTCCTGAGGCTCTCTCATGCTCGGTCTTGGCCACCTTGCACCTCCTGACTGACCCAGAGACAGACAACAGCAGGCCTCAAGTTCTGGAGAACACCCAAAGAGGGGTAAAAAAGCAAAAAGCCAAATGGTCACTTAGTAAAATTCTTTATCATAACACTCCCTAGCTCAGACGAACAATAAGAGTTTTCCCAGTTATGTGTAAGAGAAAATGGTGCAGCTGTTGGGACCAGCACTGCTCTTCATTTATCATATATGCTCTTTTGTTCTTCTAGAGCAATGTTATATTGTGACATATTCTCGAATCAACTCACAAGCTCCAAATACCTTTGTATATTAAATACATTTTGGGCTGAAATATGGAAAATCAATGCATTTATTTCAAATGAAGATCAGCAACATATTGCTTTACTATTTAGAAAAAGACAGAGATTTAAAAATAATTTTTACTTAAATACACTTTGAATAATGCACTAGATATTTGATTTAAACATTAGATATTACAACAAATTGATTGCTTCTTAAGCCAATAGTAGATAGATCCTGACACCTTGCAGGCAGATTTCTATTCTACAAGTGCCATTGTTATCCCACTTCAGCAAGACTGTGCTGCCACCAGCAGGAAGATAAGAGAGCCTGGCAATACACTAAAAAAAAATTAAATGGAGCAGCAAATCTGCATCAGGAATGTTTCTCACAAGGTGAATTTTCAGAACTCCACAGTGAGCAAGACTGCTGTAGCAATCACTACAGGAACACAATATATTAATGAACTTTTCTATTATCTCTTACTCATATACAAAGAGAACAGAATCTACATTTTAACTTGATATTACACAGAATATTCCAGCTAACTATGCTATTAAGTTTGGATGAGTTTTTGTATGTGAATGCTCTGTTCACAATCACGGACTCAATTTCCAGTCAAATTACTTCAGAAAGGATTTACCAGGCCCATTAAAGACTGCATAACATCCAACTCAAATAGCATCACAGAATAATTTCAGACCTTTTGAGACCTGCAAGTATGGTGAGGCATAAATGACGAATCAGAGAACGGCAGGCATAAAAATTCAGAGGCCTCTATACAATCAGCTCACACACCTGTAAGTCTTCAGATGGTATTTACGGTCTCTTATCATGTGAGGAGCTCGGGACAAAATTGTATTCCGCAAAATCTTTCCAGCTCTGAGGATCTTTTCTGAAGGAACCTTGGTGATCATGGAGAAAGAAAAAGACCAAGACACACAGATTTGAAACTTTCTGAAATCTCTGCACTGCCTTCTGCAAAATAAAACACAAATGCTCTTTTCCCTGAACTGTAAATCCTCTTGCACAGAGGCTTACTTTTGCAGAGCAATGTAGTATATATTTGGGATTTTAAGTTTCACATACTTATCACATCTAACAAAAAGCATCACTCCAGCTGATTCATATCACTGTTGGAAATAGTTATTTCCATTTGTCTAATAGCCTGGCTCTACAGCACATCTATGTTCTATTACCTGTGTAATGGTTTTAGTAGGATGATGTGGGATGTGAGGATCAATAAGAGGTGTCTGAAAAATAAAATGAAATAATTTTTTAAAGATCGACCAGAAAAAAATAAAATAAAGGCTAAAGTAAAAAAAATTAACAAAACTGGTGTAATAACAAAGAATAATCTGGCCAGGAGATATGAATAGAAAAAGCCTCTGAAGATATCCTAAAGACAAACTTGCTTATTGAGGATCAGCAAATTAAACAGTGACATGACAGGTGAAGATGAATAACAAATCTGTGCTAAACTTTGTAAAGTACTAATGACATGTGCAATGGCCAAACATCACACCAGATCTGAGCCTACACAGGCATAGTTAGCTCTTCCTCCTGCACAGCAGCATTCCCCCACACGTGTCTGCTTTGCCATTCAGCCCGCCACCATGGAAATTCTCTCCTCCTTCAGCACCTTTTTCTATTCAGGTCTTTTCTCCCTTACAGCATAGCACAAGAAACAGGAATGGAGACAGAGATCTTCTTTCACTATCTGTGTTTTCTAAATTAACACCAGGCTGAGCTGGCAACCCTTTTATAGCCAGTCTCTGAAATGCAGAGGCACGCAGGCCACTCGCAGGGACCCAGGTAAGGACCTTCACAAAGGGGCTGGTGAAGGAAAAAGGAAAGAACAAAGCAAGTGGCTTGGTTCTGCAAAGGGAAGAGTGAAAGGGAAGACTATCAGGCTCTACAGGGGAGAAGGAGAGATCGGGATGAGAGAAATGGGGAAACAGGCACATAACAAACAGGAGAAAGAGGGAGCACACGGCACAACACAGAGGAAAAAGGAAAGTGGAAGGTTAAAGGACAGTAGAAATGGAGACAAAGGAGAACAAAACCAAACTTCAGCAGCCACCTCAGACCGATGGGAAGACATTTGGCTTTGTTGAGCCTGGTAGTGAACAGCATGGACCAAACTCACATCAAGAGTGCAATGTCAGGAGACACGACACAAGGGCTGACTTTGGACAGCACTCTGGCCTTGCCGACAGCAGATCAGGCTGAGCACAGAGGTCTCCCACAACGGCAACACTCTGCACCTTGGCCCACGGTAGCCACAGTTCCCTCACGCCCCCATGGCAAAACCAAGATAGCCAAGACAGCCAGAGCAGAAGTATGGTAAAACATGAGCCAGGTACTTCTGGGTTGCCAGGTATTGGTTTCCCTGAACTGGGCATCTGTCCATTAGCTCCCACGGGATTTTAATGACATGACAAAGTCCTTGTAGTTATCAACTAGTGCTAAGAGCTAAGAATGCACCAGGAAACTATGGGTCAGCTGGGAAGGGGAAAATGAGGGAAGCATATGACAGAAATCAATAATCTTAACATAGAGGCCTGTATATATGGAAACCAATACAAAGTTTTTTGTTTCTACCTTACAAAAAGTCTCTGAAAAGGCAAATCAATACAATTAAAATGGGATTCCTGATTTTTCTCATTTAACAAGTCAATATTTTTTCACAAATTCATTTAAGTTACAAACATTTCTGTCCAGCCAGAAGAGCAGTAGCACATCCCTCAATATTTCTTGGTTTCTGGAACTGTGTGGAGCCTGCTCTATATAGTCTATATTTGCAGTTAACATATGTAAAGAATAGCGAAAATCTTTTGAAAGATGCCTCTAATGAAAACAAAACCACTGAATAACAATCTCAAACAGGTACAATATACTCAATCTAGCTTCCAGATTTTAATTCTAGTTAGGAATATACTTAAAGGAGAGCTAAAATGTGTAAGACAAAAAACATAGATTTTTAGAGCACTGGACTAGCAAAAACAAATGCACTTTTTTGTTTTTCAGCATTTCAATTAAGTTTTAACAAAAATGCATAAACTAACAGGTGAAAAATTGAACATGGATGAAGATTTTTCAATAAATCTCCCAACCTAATCAAAGCAGAATATAAGACAGCATTTGGAAGAAATCTGATTCAACCCAAAAGTACAGAAAAAAACCAAGGGGAAAGCTAAGACACAGCACAAGAATCTGCAGAAAGCAGCAGGAAGGCTTGTTCACCTACATCCTGACCAATACAGAAGGATCAACTGCACAGACAGAACATAAGTTGGGTGAAGGTGATCATGAAATGACCCAATGTCAGAACTTTACAGAAGGAAGAAAGATCATCAAAGCAGACACAATGGACTAGGAAGAAAAGTTTCCACAAAAACAGGATATTGATAGCTATATTCCTGGAGTGGGTCATGGGGGAACAAGTGTAAGGTAAAAGGAGTTAATGGGAGCTGGCAGTTACTTAAAGAAACAGTATTAACCATACATACAATACATACTAGCACAGAACTTAACTAGAAGGTGAAGTAAAGACTCAGCTAAAGAAAGAGCTCTTCACTGACACACAAGAAAATACACAGAAAGGAGAAAGGAGGGGGTCTAGAGAAGGCAAGCGTAGAACATACACTGAATAACAAACGACAGAATTAGAAAAGCAAAGGTACAAGATGAGACAGACCTGCCAAGAAATGTCAAGGGGTAAGAAAATATTCCACAACTGTATTAGTAGTAAAACAAAGAAAACAGTGTTGAGATACTGTTTAATAGAGGGAAATCTATTTACAGACAGTTCAAGAAAGCCAGAAACTTTTGATTTATTTCTTATCTGTGTTCATTATAAAGATCAGTGGCAGAGAGATGGTTAATATTCTAAGCAGTAGAGTGACAGGAGTAAAATCTCAACCTTGAAAAAAACCCCAAAACATAAATTAGCTATTTTCAGATTGGCTGGGTTTGTAGAATTTCATGCAGGAAACTTGAAGAGCTTGAAGAAACTGAAAGAGGGCTGCATCCATCTTGGAACCATCAGCAGCCACTCCTGGGGTCTATGGAGGCAGCTGAAGACAGAAATATGGGAAAAGGAGAAGCTGAAAAAATACAGATGTCAGCTTAATGTGTCTTCCTAGAAAAAGTCCATTTGTAAGCACCTGGAAAAGAACAGGGACATGAGTCACATGTGACGTATATTAACCAAGAACAAGTCATGCCACACTGATCTAATTTCTTTTCATGATCAAGTAGCAACATTGGTAGATTAGAAAAGAAACAGTATATTTTCAGCCTTTTAGTAAGGCTTTAGCACTTTCTCATCAGATATTCTCTTCTGCAACAGGCAGATTAAATTCCTACAAAATAGGTGCAAAGTCAGTTGGAAAAGCGCATTTTGAAAAGCAATTACCAGTGAAGGAAAGTCAAACTGGCAGTCATACCAGAGGTCTGTTCTAAGCAGTGTTCAAGAATATATCACATCTGTTAATATTAAATATTAACATGGGATGAAGCAGAATATACCTTTATTGATTCTGCAGAAGACTTCAGGATGGAAGGCACTGCACATACATTGCAGAATAATTTTACAATATGAAACAGCTGTAACATTGGTCTAAAAAATGATGCTTTTATGCAACACACACAGTGATGACTACATTTCTGAAGCAGGTAGAATCAGCTAAATAAAGACAGGGTAGGGAACAAGTGTCTTAGTGCAGTACTACAGAAAAGGAAATAAGGTTTATAATGTTTAAAATATTTAAATATTAAACACAACTGAATAACCAATGCCATACTTGTGTGAAAGCAGCAATACTGTGCTGGAATGTAGTAATATATAAGATACACAACAGTGTTCTGCTTTAATCAGCCTAGATAAGACCTAATATAAAGCACTGTGTCTCATTTGCCCACTTTACTCCAAACGCATCGAAACCAGCTGGACAGAATTTTAGAAGAAAGCAACAAGAATAATCAGAAAGCACAACATAAATAATCAAAGTTGTTCAGCTAAGGAAAAGGCAAATCTTAGCAGAGGTGTGATAAAAAACTCTTCAGATTTAAAAGGCCTTTGAAAAGAAGAAAGAAGTGACCTAGTCCATCGTGCAGAGATCAGGAAATAATTTAAATTGCCGTAAGAGAGATTCAGTCTAGGCATTGCTGAAGCTTTTCTCACAGAGCGGACAGTGAATACTGGCAGATTGCCAGAGAGGTCTGGTTCCTCCATCTTTGGGAGGATACATAAGGAATCTGTCAAGAGCGACAGTGCTACAGTGAGCATGTGGCTCAGGGATGGACTCAATGCTTTCCTGAAGTAACTTTTAGCCTCACTACATGATACTGTGCAATTTTCGAGGACAGCTTTACAAGTCTAAAAAGAGTTCAAACACAGGGTGGTGCTGGAAGAGGCAATCAGTAACAGAGCCCCTGGGGCAGCGAGCCCGAGACAGTCATTCCTACTGAGGGACAATGCCATCATCATCCAAAAGACATGCCCAGCAAAGAGTCCCCAAAGTTACAGCCTTTCATAGCTGCTGCAGTGAGCTCTGGCTGCACTAGTGATTAGCTGAAATGCAATAAATGGAAACACAGGGCTTGGACTTTGTTATAGAAAGGCAAGACATATTTCAAAGGCAGAGAAATGTAACATCAGTTAGTTAATAGGAGATAAAGGGCTCCAGCAACAACTTCTCATCAGAAAAAAAAATGTATTCTGTAAGGGATAGTCACAGCTTGGCTGAAGAACAAGAATTGTTTTGTTACTCTTTATAATCTTCGACCTTCCATTAAGGGTTGCTTAGAAAGTACTTAAAAAAAATAAAGTAGCTCTCCCTATAAAACAGCAGAGAGTGAGGAGAGTGTTTAATTGCCTTCTTAACACATCCTGGTATCTTTGAAGAATTAATGAGACTAAAGTACATACATGTGGCACAGAGGTCCTTGATGATCCCATTTCTCAATACTTCTGAATAAGGGAAAAGTTATCATGCAAAGAGCTCAATTACAATAGTTTACAAATAATTACTCATCTCCTGGCCACAGGAGTGACCGGTGTACCTGCTCTTGGCTTTCCTTCAGTGTGAGATAAAGCAACACAGCAATACCATCTTGAACTTCAGCTACTCTATTCCCTTTTCCAACTAGTGCACACTCAAACAGTTTGTTATGACCTGCTGATCTTCCCTGTAGGGGAGGAGGTCATAGGGGTCTGCAGGGTAGAGAAGGGAAAGCTGCTGGCGTTGGTAGGGGAAAGCAGAAAATTATTATGAGAAACTGTAGTAAAAAGGTTTTTAGCATTAACATTGACAAACTCCCTATCTGTACATTTATGGATTCACATTTGAGCCATTCAAACAAACCCTTCACAAAGCCAATCACAAACACCATATTTAAATTGGGGTGAAGCAGAGAAAGTAATAATTTTAGCCTCTATTCCTTTCAAGATTCAAATATTTATGCATGAGAGCATTACCACAGATTTAAATAGGATTATTCATGTGTATAATTTTATGCACACATTTAATCTGTGGAGAAATAGGCCTTAGATTTCAAACCACAGGGCAAGGCCTGTCTTTATTTTGGTGTTTCTTAAATCCCTGAGCAAGCCATATGCAAACAAATAAATAATAAAATGAACAACAATAATAGTTGCCATGAGATCTGTATCTGTCAACTTATTTGAATCTGCTAAATAAAATCCAAGAACATCTCTTATAAAAATAGATTTTTCTATTCCCCTTGTTAAATAGCTGTAAAGGGATGTTTCTGAGACTTTACATATGAATGAATGCTTTAGATCTGCAGCGATTTGGATCTATAAAATCAAATGATGAAGGGGACTTAATTTATTACTCTCAAATGCAAACGCAGGATATGTGTATTGTAAAGAACTAAGATGAAATAAAATAAAAGCCAATGAATCACTTTTTTCACATGACCTCAGTGTAGCTCATCTCTGAACAGAGAACAAGTTTCGGTATTGATTGGAGTTAACCACAGCATGTTACCAGGGTGATCAGATAAAATTGTGCACTACTGTTGATCCCTTTATTTTCAGCTGGGGAACAGAAAAGAATTGCAAGTGACATCTGTTTTCCTGCTGGCTGGCCGGGGGATCCAGAAGAAACAAAGGACAAAAGCCACACAAGTTGAAAGGTGTCAGCAGCAACAGCCACATCACAAGAGGTCTGTTTGTTTTACATCCTCAGTATTTACCACTATTGGGGATTTATAGTCTAATCCAAATCCCACTGGAATCACTGGGAAGTGCCTAATTGACTCAATGAGTTTTGAGTCAGGCTCATGGCATCTGTTTCTCCTGAGTGTATTTCAGGGAGCAGAGCTCTTACTAGTTCCAAATGACTCCTGACGCCTTCTGATTACTACCATTTTTGACTGACATGTTTGAATATCTTTGTATACATCTCCCAAAAGACTTCTAATGCCCTATCTGGTTTACATGGGAGGAAATAAAATATACAAAAAAACCCATTCCCACAATATCAGCAAAATCATAGCCAGTCAGTAGGATACAGCTGACAATTAGTCGGAGTCCCCACAGCCCTCCCACACAACACCTCCCACTTCTACTCTTATCATTCTTTCTCAATTTTTTTGTAATGTCATCTACTTGAGCTGTTTTGGACCAAAGGCAGAGATAAGAGTTCCAAAGATGATGTAGCGATGACTCTTTCCAAAACAAGCCATTATTTCCAGCACTACAGAATAACTATGTAACAGGGATAAAGCTGAACATACAGTATCACAGTTTTTGGAGGGCATTATCAGCTGGAAAGCAGTCTTAGATAGAGTATCTTGAAGTTAACTCCATTGGTCCTATTTGCAGCTGCAGTGAAAGATCGCAGACTCCACCAACCTCTGCTAGGATACTACAGGGAAAACAATACACTTATTTAATGCAGATTGCTGAACATGAGAGAAACAAAGATTTTGTCATAAAAAAGTCCTTTGGAACACATTTTTGTCAAAATTTGAAGGAAAATGTAGTCAATGTTATAGGAATTTTCCTGAGATTAGCTCAGTTGGTCAGATTATGGTGCTAATAACATCAACACTGCAGGTCCAATCCCCGTATGGGCCATTCATTTAGGAGTTGGACTTGATTATCCTTGTAGGTCTCTTCAAACACAGAATATTCTGTGATCTGTGATGATATTAATCTGTACTGGATCTCTGGAGTAGCCCTATGTAGAACATACTGATATACTAACCAATGCTTGTCACCACAGAACAGTCTACATGATGACCTCTAACCCCAAAGGGTGCATAGTTCATAAGAAACCTTGGCACACACTTCCTGCCACAGGGACGTCTGATTAGATTAGATTAGAATTTGGGGTGTGATACCAGGACTGAGCTCTGGGTCCAACGCAGAAAATCATATTTAATCACAGAGGTGATCACAGAATATTCTGAGTTGGAAGCGACCTACGAGGATCATCAAGTCCAACTCTTAGACGACTGGCCCATACAGGGAGATTTACCACACCCCTTCAGAAGACAAAAAAAATGGAAATAGAAATGCAATCATCACTCCGATCATGCTGTAAACAATTCATTCTCCTCTTCACTCTCTCCACAAACATATGCAGCAGCTGGGAGAACCAGCCTGTGCTCCACAAGAGAGCACTGGCAGCCAAAAAGCAAAGTACCTGCTCACATCTCCTAACTGGAAAAGTCCAAAACCGACAATGATTGACCTCATACCATGTCTGTAGGGGACTTAGCAATTAACAAATACTTGGCAACTAACAAAGGACAAATTACCCAAGATCACTTGTGTTTTAAAAGGACCAGTCTAGACATTTTCAAATTGTACAACCAAAGGATGTTCAAGCCACCCATGCTCACATAAGACAACCATTCTAGTCTCTTAACAAATATCTGCAAACAGCAAAATGGGGAGAACGGCAAGGTATGAACAGATGAACACACAGTCACAGCATGTTTGCAAAATTAGGGAAGAAAATAATCAAATTTTAAAAATCTTCTGAGTTTCATAGAGGTATAGCACCTGTAATCTAAAAACCCATAATCTAACTACAAACTATCTAAACAAACCAAAATAGTCTAGTAGAAATTGTCAGGGCCAGTGGTTAAAGACAGCTCAGTTTTATTCTGTTTTTCTGACTGCATGACCTTACACAAATCACCTAATCACTGTGTGTTTCATTTTCCCCTTTTAGGAGAGAGGAATACTAATAATTTCCACTTTTGTAAAATGCTTTGAATACTGTCAGCAAATGGGCTACTATCAAAATATTCAGAGTAATGATGACTGGTTTAAAATCTATATTCTTTAAATGTAATACAATGTGAAGACTATGCTGTATTTTAAAATACATTCTAAAATTGCTTTTCTTTAGTAATCTACATTTTTTAATAGCATAAACAGGAAAATATGTTCCTTTAAATTCTCAAATATTCAGTGTAGCAAATTTATTTTAGAAAGTTAAATTGAAATACATTATTAACACTTCAACAATGTTTCCTTGACAAACTATAAACGTCCATCCTTTTAACACAGAATGATTCAGCCATTACCAAAAATGACACTTCACTGTGAATGTCAAAGGGAAAAAGAATATTGAAACAGACTATGACCAGTGCACAAAACCCCCCAGAACACGGCTAATGATGTCTTATTTTCCTGTCATTTTTCTACTTCCCCACTACAATGAAACAGCTGCTATAACTACACTGCCTGCATTGAATAAAATGTCAGAAAATGCTAACTCTGCTGCGAGCATTCCCAATATTCTGGTAGAGGTGTGACTACAGTTATCATAATGAATCTCAAGCCAGTGTTGTCTGGGTTTCTCTGCTCCTGCATTTCTTTAACCTACGAAAGAACAAAACTTTTTTTTTTGTCTCTCATGCAAACTACTGGTTTCTTAGTATTCACAGCTTTAAAAGTATGTTTACCTGAAATTACTTACTTCTTTAGAAACAAGCTATAATGGCAAAGACTTTAAAAGTTAGGCAGCAAGGTTACAAGTTCTTAAGGCCCATCTCTCACACTCTAGGTACACAGCACCTAATCAAAAGACAAACTGAAGGGATGTTAAAGATTAATAAGCTTCACTTAATTAATTCACTTATTTCTAGATACCTTTTTAACTTTGGTAAGCACCTCCTACCTCCAAGCCTCACAGAAGGTACTCAGTCTAGAAAACAGGATAGGATGGGCTCTCCTAGGTTTCAGTTACATCCAGATGCCAGAACTGCCTTCTGAGGACGAGGCAGTGAAATTTTAGATTAAGTGATTTCATGTCAAACATAAGGGCGCCAAAACCTGGATGGAGCGTGAATTATGTGTGAAATTGTGAACCTATTAAAATTAGTGGTAAAATTCTTGACTTGAGTGTAGTCATCACACTACCCACGTGAGGCAAGAGGACCACTGCCTCCTGGGTGACAGCAGTTCATGTATTGTGTGATGCCCACTAGTCATTTCACCTCTGAGTGTTTCAACCTCTCCATGGTAAAATGGGGACACAGTGTCTACTCACAACTGCAACAAGTGATGAGAATAAGCAACTGAAAACACTGCTGAATGCTGTAACTGGAATCCTGGAAGTCTAGTGTCTACAAATTCATGCTGGGAACTTTACAATGCTTTTTAACACAGAAAGGGAAATTCATCTAAGTGAGACAGGGCTAGAGGGCATTGAAGGTTACCTCCTGAATTCCCTGGGGAGGTCAGCAACAAGGTTAGGCCTTTAGCAAGTGGGCAAGAGAAGTTAATTTATACCCATTTTATGCTTCTTCTGGTGATTTCGTGTTTCTTATCCTCCAAGTTCAGGGCAATGCATTGTGTGAAAGCACATGAAATGAAGAAACATTGAAGGAGTGCAGCACATGGGCCTTAGAGTCCAGCTTCCCTATTTACTCCTCTTTCTTCTTCCTGTCATCCTTTCAGAAATCAATTTTTACTAAAAATGAAGCTGAGAAGGAATAATCTAACAATATCCAGTTCAACACTTTCTGGTATCCTATTTCTCAGGAGATTTTTAATGATCTATATTGATGTTTTCCTTCTATATGGAATATATTTCTTAAAAAGGTAAATGGTTGTTTCCGTAGTATATGAAAATAAACAGAGGAAAGAAATCCCAAAGTGATGGCTAGATCAGAACACATTTTACAAAAAAGCACAAATATTTTCTTTCAGCCAAGTACTTCTCTACTTCAATGGTTTTAAGTCTCCTGTCACAAACATAAAAAAACCCTCAAGCACTTGTTTAATTTACATATTTGTGTGTCAGTGGAAAAGACATGCATTCTGCTCTTGACAAATATCCACAAAACAACCTTCTTATCTTCCTTAAAACTTCTATTTCTCTTGATGTCTACAAAAAGCTTGTCAAAGTGGAGGGTGCTGATGTGCTGAACCATGCTACCTATCCTATGTCATCCAAGTTTCTGAGGCTGTGTAGGATAAAGGCTTTTCTTTTTCTTTTATAGTAATATCCAATTGTGGTCTTACACATTTAACTAGCACAAAATTAAACCTTAACTGCTGTATTAGTTCATCAGGGCATTCAGTATTCTTTAGATACAGCGTCAGTAATTGTATTGATTAAAAACATACAAAGGCATTTGGAATCAAATTATTGATCTGAACAAGACAGATTGATATGCTGTTTTTCACATTAAATCCATAATGCATTGGGAATAATCAGTAAATAGAACACAAACATTGAGTTAATGTGCATCTGTGAGAACAGTAGATATTCTCCAATTAAACAGAGAAAGAGTAATACTTTTAATTCCTGTCAATTACAACAAAATCCGATTTTAATTGGAAAATAGTAAATATTTCATATTTGCGAATTTGCTTCGTCTCTCCTTCTTACTTTCTACAGAGCTTGCTGCTGCCTAACTTGCTACTATTTAAACCTGACCTGTTCACATTTTTTCTTATTGTTTTGAATTTAGCTCATCCTCCCTGATTAACTAGCAAGGGACAGACACTTCTAAACATACTCTGAGATGCTTCTGTTTTTAAATGAATCTTTATTGCAACTTGAGAAAAAAATTGGCTCCACAAATACACACAAAAGACTGCAATAATTAACCCAAGACGGGTATGGAGAGACAAAATTATTCCACCTGACATTTTCCCTAGCTAACCACATTTCTTTACAACCCAATTCACCATAGTATGTTTCTGAAAGAGATGACCTCTTTTTACCTCTCTCAGTATGTAGCCCAAGCTGTGTAAATTCTGTGATGTCTGGCTTTTAGGGGTATCACAGAACCAGCCCCGTCCTTGTGAAATGGAAGAGCACCTATTGTATTTTGTAATTTATCCCGTTTTTCCCATTTTTCTTTAATGTTAGTATTGATTTTCGCATTATTGCTAGAAGTATTGTTTTGTCCAGCTGAAATTCTGTCCCTGACAACTGTCAACCACTCACCCCCTTTTTAAACATAATCTCAAAATCTTATTTGGCTTAACTGACTCTTTACTGGCTCTTAGTGTAAAGGATAACGACTGTTGCACCACGTTAAGCAAATCAAAGTGTGAAAATGCTGTTCCAGAGAAATTTACTTACCACAATCCAAACCAGTCTGCCTGGAAATACTCAAAGTACATAAAGTATTTCCTGCGAACTTGTGTTAAAACAGTGCCATGGTTCTTCCTGGGCCCAAATGTGCTTTGCTCTGGGAGCTAATGCTCCCACCATCTTCCTATTGCACAGCCACTCTCTCCTACCTCTGCTTCTGGTGTCACTGCTCAGGAGGCTCCAAGGTGGGCTGGGCCAGAAAATATGCTGGGGAGGAAAGTAACCACCTGAGCCATTCTGCAAAAGGCTACAAGAAAAGAATGGCATGAGAGAAGAGAAGGTGTTTCTTTAGGCTCCTCGGATTCATAAATTTGGTCAGCTACTAAAAAGAGTGAGGATGGACCAAGCAGTACTGGAGGTTTACAAAGACATAATCATAATTCTCCTGGTAAGCTACTGGCTTTTTCTCCATCAAGCTCAAGGTTATTATATAAATTGTTTATATGTAATTTCATTTCCTAAGATGAAAACAAGTGTGTCTGAGTAATCCTAATTAAAAGCAGTGTAGTAACCTGTACTGGAAATAAGTTGAGGTTTTAAAAATTTTTTTTTGGAGCCTAAATTATGTATTCTTTTAATTTCTCTACTATTCAACTCAGCTACGTGCATCTGTATTTCCTCACTAACTGCTATCTTTAAGACAGCTGCACCACTGATGATAAAGCACACAAAGATCAAACATGTTCACAGTCTTGTGCCAAGCCTTCTTTCAGAAGGAAATTCACAAAAAGAATAAATAATGAAAGTCATAAATCATAAACCTCAACAGCACTTTCTCCTTAACCATCATGGGTGCTAACAGTCCTAAATACATTTTCAGCTCTGCTGTAAAGAGCTGACATTTTTGCCTCTGCAATTCTGACTCTGAATGGCTCTCAATGAGCCCCACAAACTGGATGCTTGTGGTGCTATTTGTGTGCAGCCAGCACAACAGGCTTCTGCTCTTGACTAGCTAACACAAGAAAAAGAACAAAATCACTGGACAGCTTTTTCCCACTATTTATTAACCTCTCAAATTTTTGTCATCCATACACAAGCAAGAAAAGATGCTGCTAAATGATCAGATCAGACACACTGATTACTTCTTACCAACTCAGAACTATAACTGACTTTGTGGAATACTAATTTCCAGCATGCATGGCAGGACAGGCAGTCAAAATGCTCTGTGAGAGATTATATGAGTGACTAGAAAGAATCTGATTTTAAGATCCCTGATCTAATTTTTCTGCCAAACTTGAGAAAATAATTACAAGATTCAAAAAAATTCCTTTTGCTGTTTCAAATATAAGTGCCAAATGTGTTACTTGTATACGCTTGACTTGTCTGAAGACATGAACCTTGAAAGGGACTATCTTTTTTCTCAGTATAATTACCCACTCTTTCTGCCTTTCAACTGAAAGAGATAAATGGAGCATATGTGCATGTTTTTTAGGGGTTGGGACAGAATCTCACAGAAAACACAGTCAAGAAGCAAAAGTCATCAAATATGATTCCACAATATATATTATCAGACTGCCCTTGCCAGCACTGGCAGAGAAGGTAGTAGGCTGTGTCCTCAGAAAAGTGGAACTGAGAGTGATGCTCCTGTGGAAAGATGCTCCCACACCTAATTCACAATACTGAGTACTTTACAAATTTTAGTATTTTCTAGGAATTTCTGAAGGTTTTTTCCATTCTTTAGGTTATTTATGTAACCTACAACAGCAACACTCATGCAGCTAGACAACAGGAGTCTGAAAGGCAAAATGTCTCTTTACCCAAATTGCCTTCCCTGTGCTACCCCAAGCACCTCCATAGCCCTTTTGTCAGGTTGGTCAGATGGGTTAGTACTCGATTACACTGCTACACTTAAAGAGGTCAGCAGTGTGAGTTAGATCCCCTCCAAATTACAATTTTAACAAAGAAATATATATCACTTGGTTTTGCACTTTTCTATTGATTTCTGAACTTGTCATTCCACTTTCAGTGTCTCTTAGGATTATCACACCAAGGACTGATCACAATAAGCTCCTGTAAGAAATCTCATTAAAAACACACAAACAACCATGAATCTCATGCCTTATGATGTTCTAAGTAAACCAGCATCTTTCTGTCTGACAGTCACTCTATTTTTTCTCTGACTGAAAGCTCTTTGTAGCAGAGGACTCCATCCCTACTTTGCATCACAGCACTTAAAACAAACAAGAATTGCAAGGCTTTAGAATGCACACAAATTGGAATAAAGTCTGAATAAAAATAAGAATAAAAATTAAAGGGCAACAGAAGTGGAGAGCATCAAAATAACAATGATAACAGTTTAAGGGGACTCTTCATTTAGAGAAGTGGAGATCATATATATTAATATTCATATGTAAAAGTCATGAAACTAAAAACTCATATAGATCAGCTGTAGCATTGACTTGAGTATATGGATTATTCTGCTGGTAACAGAGGAAGTCTCTCTCCTTCCCATACCACTCATTTTTCATCTTTTCACTCCTCCCTCATAATAAAACCCACACTACCCTGACTTGAATCTTCCAGGTAGTTTCACTGACTCAGAAAGTCACTGCAGCTCTCAAAGCAGGATACAAATGCAGACACTTTTCCAAGCTCAGTGTTCTGTTCCTGAGTCAAGGGCAGTAGCTGCTCCTGCAATGTTTTACAGCTGTGACAGGAAATGGAGGCTTCCTCTTTAGGTGCTGACAACTCAACTGCATTATGTTACTGGACACTAGTCACTATTTTTCCCATTATTCACCTTCTTTCAAGAGATAAATGTGGCAACTTGTTTATATTTTAAAACTGAAATATACCTACATATATTTAGTACTCTGATGTTACTGCTCTTAGAAAACAAGGATGAAATTTAAAACAGAGTATTCCCTCAGGTCCTGTAGCTTGCAAAATTCTGCATTTGTTTACAAAAAGTGTAATGCATCCACGAAGTCTTGCATCCATCTCTTACCACTCCCACTGTTGTCACACACAGCTCTATTTATCATTAGAACCACAAACCACCACAACGAAAACTCCTCAAATAGACAGAAAGACCATATGTTTTTCATCCAAATTCATGAAAGGGCTTCAGGGATCCTTGAAATGAATCAAGTATGCACTGAAGAGAACTAAGTTATCTTGACATGTACACAGGTAAATACACAGCAACCTGGACCAAGGATTCTTGGTCCACAAGTGCAGTGCTACTCGTTCCTGTATAGTACCAGATCAAATGAGAATCTCTCCCCACATCTGCAGGTCTCATACTGGGGCTACTCTGGCTAGTTCTGTATCGGTCTGCTTAATCACAGCACAATCACAATTAGACACAGCAGAAGAAACCATTCCCAGTAGAAATTGTCATTAGGACCTCCAGAATTCAGGGAATACAATGAAATAATGGATCACAGATATTTCACAAGTTATTGGGAGCTGATTGTGTAACAGAATATGGGGTGCTGCAAGCTTCCTCTGAGGTATTGCTATTCACAAAGACATTCAGGAGGGAAGTCTACCACTGTATATCACCTGCCTGGCTGAAACTGGAGATATCCAACCTTCCCTGGTGGTTCTGCAACAATTTAGTTTATGCAAAGTCTACTTAATGAAACTCAGCAGACTTACTAACAATTTTGTTTACATTACTGCCAACATATAAAGACCTTCACATTTTTCATGCTTATGTTCCTTACTAACATATGAAAAATGTATTTTTCACAGGCTCCTACTCATCTCACACTCCTGTCTTTGTTATCTCCCCTGCCATAAGCTGTCATCATGTGACATTGCCAGAGACTATATGCAGAGCCTCTGCACTAGCCAAATTGTTACAGAATGTGATAATGATGAAACCCTAAGCACTTTCACTTAGAGCAAAATGAAGAACTTGAACAGACCTCTAGGCAAATTACTTTCATATACGTGAAATTGGTGCCAAAATATTAGAGCAGCCCCTAAAAATAATGGGTACAGTTCGGACTGCACAAAGATGTTATTAGAAATATTTGCATGTAGTGCTTTCACACTATCACTTCAAAAACAGAAAAGGGAATTATTTTTTAACCCTATGCAAGTATTGTATAGGAGAACTGCCTGGTGCAGAGCCCAAGCAAGAAAAGAAATCAATGCACATCTATCACTGGGCAGCTATACAGAAAATAAGTTATCCTCTAACACAGTTTTCATGTGTATGTTGGAGATGCTACAACTTTCAAACAAACACCTTGTAATTACACTTTGATAGAACACTGCCTGCTTTCCTCTTTTTTTTTTTTTTTTTGGCTCACAATTTCATGAGCATGTGAAACATTTCCCTTAGAGTTCTCCTAATGCTCTATCAAATTCCACATTTGATAATATACTGAATATGTTAAACGATAAGCTTTCCTTTCGGTCATCTGGGAAAAGTAAATTGAAATATAGGGAAATTAGAAGTAAAATGATTGTGTTTAGTGCTAGAGTAGCTAACATGGTGAATGAACATGATTATTACTGGTGTCTTGTGTGGGTTTTTCAAGCTGAACATTGTGAATTGCAGTGTCGTATTTACAAACCGTATACCTTCAAATGTCCAGAGCTACACGTAAGTGCTTGAAAATCGAAACAAGTGAATATTCATTTGCCTGGTAAATTGCAATATTTTGAGGATTAACTCTTGATTATGCCCTGCTCTCTCCACTGAAAGATCTTTACAATATAATTGCATTAACGGCATTTAGATGATAAAAAGGAAAATAATGTTTTCACAATCAACCCAATTATTTAAATACATAAAAATCAACATGGTACCTATGTCTTTTTGAAAATTAAGTAAAGAAAAGGAATCTATATTTTACCACATTGAATTAGCAAGGAAAGAAGATAGATGAAAAGGTGACTTTCACAGAAGTATTGCAGCACATTCTATAGGAGCTTTGGCATACAAAATACCTTAAAATAAATCACTTCCAATAAGCTTCCAATCTAGAAGTGTGCAGACATTACTTGAAAAACATAAAGGCGATGTTTCAACCTGTAAGGTTCACAAACTCAATCTATGTGTTTTTCGAATATTACTTCGTGCACAAGGGGGAGCTCCTGCAACTCTTTAGCACAATAAAAACCCAAAGACAATATAGGGAACGTAATGGAAATATAGCATGAGAGATTTCAGAAAAGAACAGACATTCTTCACCCAATAGCAAGAATTACTGTATGAATTTGCACAACTTAATCTGCTTTTGTCTTCTGTGTTCAGCATGGATTCCTCAGATTCAAGGAGATGAAAAGCACTTTTCCCCTTACAGGATGTACGCTCTCAATGAAGGAGCAAACTTACATACGTTTTAAACAGTCACTGAGGCGAAGCTGTAAAAAAGAAAGGCAGCATGGTTTTTGAGGTAGGACGTTGTTTTAATGTAGTGTGTCACAGCAAAAATATATTTGAGCAGGTAATCAAAGTCTGTACCATAACAAACACAGATAAGAGGACTTCATTAACACTGCTCAGTCAGCCCCCATTCTTGAAACACTCTGCTTTTGAGCACTTAATTGTTTAGCCTTCTTCTCAAGCAGAATTTTGTGTGGCTTCTTGAGGATGTGGGGGTTCTTTCAGCAAACCGCAATATGGAGATTCCATTATGGAAAAGAACATAAAATTTCAGCTTGGATCATTAGCAGGGTGAGAATTTTTTTACTATCTACTACTTGAATAAATAACTTACAAATCACAAATTTCTCTTCTTCCTGTGTATCATTTCTATGCTTTAAGGCATCCACAGTTTGCAAAGGAGTTTAAGACATTTGCTGATTGCAGAAAATAGCATTCAGCACCACAGTCCATAAGGGAGTGGAGATTCATGCTCTCAATGGGGCTGTCCTCTGTTCTTATTCCTTTGTCTCCACAACTCATTCCTCCAGTACCTCTTCTTTCAAACTATCTTGTATCTCACATTTCCAGAGCAGATGGGCTATTTCTTGTTCCCACCTGAGTACCAGTAAAGGGTGTAAAAGAACAGGGGAGAGACCTCTGGCTTTCAGTCAGTATCTGGCTTTATATTGTCAAAATATTCCTCTAGCAACTAAAAGAAGCTCTTGAGAGAAACCCCACATGG
>NW_008238358.1:6147065-6165143 GCF_000691975.1 Corvus brachyrhynchos
ATGCCCAAGCAGCCCAGGAGCAAAGACAGTGTGGGAATTCTGCACATAAAATGCTCACAGCCTGAGTGCACAGGTTTGTAGTGAAACTGCACCAAGCCTCTGGTGAGGCTCTGGTGAGCCAGTTTCAGCTGACATTTTTCAATGTTTAACACTGCGGTTATTTTTTAGGGGCTCGCAAATGGTACACTCCTTACTGTATGAACAACCCCCAAAAGTCAAGCTTCTAGTCCAAAGGACAGGATTCCTAGTGTATAACTGGAAAAAGCTATTTAGTATGTGCTATGTATTTTCCTCCAGCTCAATGTCAGACAGGTTTGATCCATTTCAATTTAAAAATCAGCCACGAGCATACTCTCAGCATGGAGAATTCAGTGTAAACAGCGAAAAAGCGGCCAAACTGTAAGGAGAGTGTCCTGTAGTGGGAAGCATCACGCAACCCTGCTGCCAGCTCTGCTGGTAATATATGGAACCAGGACCACTACCTATTCTGTCTGCACGCTGGAACCCGACCTCCCCTGCGTTCTAAGTACTCTTCTGTATCTCTTCCAAAAATGTATTTGAAATTATTATTGATTTTGTAATTTTGGCTTTAGGGTTACATTCATCTCTCATATGCAACTCTACCCCATGGGGAATTTTCAAAAACTAGAGTGAGAGAGACCAGTGCACAGATATATTGGTCTGTCCTAGTTTAAAAGACCAACGCTCTGTCATTTTCCCTTACATAAGACAGCATTAAATCGACTTTGTTTCCATTCCCCAAAATATAACTGAGAACAGTAGTATACTCTCTCTCAGTATTTTATGCTCAATTTAACTCCTATATTGCATTAAATGATGTGCAATAATGTAACCCGAAATGCAAATGAATTCACATTTGGTAAAAAGAATCTCTTTGTTGCCTTCTCCTAATAGAAATAATTTTTTTGTAGATTTTAATGAACTAGAAAAACCAAACATCCCCATATGGTGACAAAATTCCAAAGCATGTATTCAAAGAAAAATCTTATGTTACTCATCAAAAACTAATAGATGTGACAGGAGAAAAAAATTAAGCTATGAAGATGAAATTCAAATAATTAGCAATTACGGAAGAACATCTATTACAGTACTTGTAAAAGACTCACCACACGCTAAAAAAGAAAAACATGCATTTCATATTTCCAGAGTGGAATACATGAAATTTCATTTGAAGCAAATTACTTACAGTCATAAACTTCCCTGGAAAATTAAAACAACACATACATACCTTGAAATGAATGCTTCATGATGAGAACTACCGAAGATGTTATCTCTTTCTGTCCTAGAGTGTAATGCCTTCTTACCATATGAAAGATTTTAAGGAACTTCCTCCTAATTTCAGAAGGTTCCCCACTCAGTCTTTTTCTGGACATTACAGAGTAGTCTGTGGGTCTCTTCGAGCTGTATTTGCTGTCTGCCCCACAGGTATTATTCTGGCCATCTAAAGTAGTCTAAAGATGTCCTGCTAACATTTCCCTTTCCCTGGATGAATGCCCTTCCCTGAAACACCTGCCATTTTGGGAGTCACGCATCATCCTAAAAACAAGCAAAATATGGAAAATCTAGAAATACAGTGCAGTTTTCTGGTATCCTGATTTTTGGTTTTGAAAAGCTGGCAATAACTCTGGGAATTTGGCCCTGGAATTCCAGTAACTCCCTGATGGTTCAAACCAGACTGCAGGGCATGAAGGGCAACAGACATTTTGTGTAAGCACTGTAACAGTTGCACGCTTTGAAACTGCAGGAATGGAGTTTGCAAGCAGTAAGCAAAATACTTGGGTATTTATCTCTGCTGCATTTACCTTTCACTGACCATAATTAAAGACAGCTGTGGCCATATGGAGAAAACATAGAACTAGAATTCAAGGATCATTTCTATGCTGTGTAGCTTCTTCTGCCACGTTCGCCAGGTGGTGACAAGTACTTGTCACGTATTTACTCACTCAGCTTCTCTCCAGAGAAATGTGTACAGTGTGGGAGGGAGAAGGGTGTCTGTTTTATACACATCTTGTATAGGAAGATAATATGGTTTGCAAAGGACTCTCTTCTTGTAAAAGTCACTAAACAGTTTGAGCCTGCCCTAGCCAAGTTCTGTCTCCTACCCAAGAAATTATTTTGTGCAGGAAGAGTTCTGTTGCGCTAGAAAAGCCCAGCTATTGGCAAATGTATTTATCATTAAATTTTACTCAGTTTCTAAAATACGTTGTACCTAAGAGTGTTTACCACCCTTAGCTGAGCATCACTTCCCATTACTATCTCACGTCCTATGGCAGACAGATATTTCTACCTTTTTACCTTTACCTGTTACTTCTATTTGCCTCAGAAAACAGAAAAACATCCTTTAGTTTGAATTCTGCACCTGGTGCTTTCCTTGAGAAGCCAAGCAAGACCCCTGACCTGCCTTAACTCCAAGTGTGCCGCTGAAATGCCAATAACCTAAAGAAGCACTTAGACATAATTCATAACTGTTACGTAAAATGCTTACAGAATCCAAGGTGCTATCTAAGTATCTAAGAATAATTACTCAGTGCATGGAAAAATGTTTATGATCCTACAGGATAAGGTTGTGTCCGGAAGTAGTGTAGCATTAGTGAATAAGACTCTAGGAATAGGAACTGCATACTGTAACATGTATACATTAAATAAAACCTGAACGTGACAATTAAGAAAGGTCAGTACCCTTGAGGAAGCAGGACAGACAGACAGGGAGAGGTGGAAGTAGTTATTTTTGCATTAAGGAAACACACTAAAATATGCCTTGCCTTCAGCTGCTGTCAAGATACGCTTTTTGTGCAACAAAAATACATTTAACCTTTTAAAGCCATCACACAAATGCATCCAGTTAAACTCCTGTGTCCAGAAAAAAAGGCATTGAAGCATCTGTTTATTCCTGTAACTTTTCTACTCATGCCATACAGAAATTCTAGAAGTTATCAATCTTTGCAGCAACGCCTGACACTATTCCTGCCCACTATTATTCTATATATATACTATATCCCACTATTGAAACTGGCACAGAAATATTCATGAGTTCTTTCATGTGGGCCCTCATCTGGTGAGGCTGAAGGCACAGAACTATTTTACAAAGGAGAACTGGGATGTAAAGCTGCTCTCTGAACATAGGAGAAAATTCACCCTGAGCAAAGGGCCAGAACAATGCCTATGCATTAGTTCAGACTCAGTTAAGCCTTAAAATAGGATTTAATAATGAATTTTATGATCCACTGGTTATCCACTGGTCTCGTCATAGTGCTGCTTTTCTTCCTCACCCTCAGCACTCTTCCAACAAAGGCCAGGAAACCAGACTGTAACACAAACTTCAGCAGCAGTACACTTGGTAATAATCCTGAACCAGCTGCTTTCTTCAGTTAAATGATACAATGTCTAAGGCATTCTTATAATTTGTATACTGTACTCAAGAGCACCAACCATTTGCACTCAGTTACTTTCAATTCAATGCTGCACTTTTGCATTTTTCATAACCTCCCCCTCCAGCAAAAAAAGGGCAAAACTGTGTGTGATTTACCTTATTACAATTTTTAGAAACTTGGCAAAGAGCACTGCTTGACATACTGTCTTTATCTGGCATTCCTAAAAAAAGAATACAGAACATAAATACATACTGTACATTCTTTAAGTGACGGTGAAGATACTTATCAGTAGAATAGGGAATCTGAGGGTTCAGTACTTTGATAACACACACATTAATCTGCGATTTTTAAAGAGCAAAACACTTATTCAGAAAGAAGTTTCCTTAGTAAACACAAAAAAGACAAAAAGCTAATTTGTGTCAATATTTTAAACAGCTTGCTAAGCACAGTACTTTTTCAAAACTTAATACCTGAAGCATGTATACAGGAGTTATTTACACTTTTTCATTTAACATTACCTGTCTCTCAGTACATGGCAGTAAAATGTGACATTGAGTTTGCACTAATTAGCAATGCTATGCTATGCTATACCATTATCCTGCAAAGAAAACATACTGAACATGTAACATAGGGGACAAAATTTGCAGATGCAATTGCTAGCCATCAGATATTGCCCTGCTTGGCATCTAGATAATCCCTAGCAAATAAACAGAAGTGTTTTGATTTACGTAAGTGATGAATTCCAAAGGCTGCCCTTGGATTCATGTGTACAGCACTATCCCACAGCTTGACAGGTTCTCATGAGGCAGAGACGTAACCAAAATTATTTAGCTATGTAACAAAGGTTAGAGAGCAGCATGTTTACTGCAAGCTCAAGCACTAACCTAGATTCTACAGCCAGTTGTGTAGCCCATCCTAACTAAAAAAATTGAGACAGTTTGTTATATTTATTTTACTAGCAGGACTCATGGCCATGTTCCATGGAATTCATGTAACACAAGTAGTAAAATGCTACATGACATCATCCACTATGTTTTAGCCAACAGGCAGATTTTTATACAGCTCTGTAAACACTTGTATACAGTTTGGAAGGCAGTTAGGCAAGTTCCAAAGTGTTTTCTACTACATGCAGTTAGTTATACTACTGCAGTTGTAATACCAAACTGAATTAAATTTTTAAAGTTCAACACCCAAACCCAGAGAATCTCCATCTCTCCCTCTCTTTCCTTTTCTTGTTTGCTTGCCCACCACCTGATATCTAATTTCTCATACTTACTGTCATTGTTGGAGCCAGTTTCCATAACACCATAAGGAGGAGTGAGAAGTCCAGACATATACTGTCGATATTTCTGAAAGACAGCGATGGCACATTCGGTCAGGTACGGATGTATAAAGCCATTCAAGGGAATATGTGCTATTTACATTTGTGTGTCTCCAGCCTTGTGCTTCTCATGCACACATGAAATATGAGGCAATCAAACGTCTTGACTCTACAAGGTCTGTGTTCTTGACTGGAGCACACACTGCTTTTGTTTCATCCAAAGTTGTGCTAAACCAGTTCCCTCTTTCCTCTTCCCCAAAGCATGACTTTAAGGGTACTAATAAATCAATATTTTACTTAGCTGTGTGATTTCCCACAAAGACTGTTTTAAAGCTCATTTGAAATTACACCACTCATCTGAACTCAAACTAGAAACCTACTTTATTACAGGAATGGAGGCAAGCTAAGGGTTCATAAAAATCACGTACAACAACAGTTTTGGTGTCAGATTTGAAATATACAGGATGTTTTGTGAAAACTCTGAACATTGAAATCCAAGACACTAATTTTGGTTTTCAGAAGCTACAAGGCTATGAAACACACAAACCAAACACCTCATATTATGTATATCCTCACACAAAACCTGTATTAGCAGATGAAACTTTGTAACTGTAAAAATAATGTCCCTTATACCACTATAAGCTACATAATTGTAACTGATGTCAGCAACTAGTATTTTTCTTCAGTGAATGCTGATGACACCATCAGTAAGGTTCAAAGCTCTGTCTAAGGCTTAGGAAATTCACAGAAGCTACAAAAATAACACCAAAGGAAAATAATTGTCCTTTTATCAAATACAAATCATTCAATGAATAAGAGACACATTTTTGTTTCCAATCACACTATATTACTGTCATGGCTAAGGATAAACAATTATAACTCCCTTTTGAAACTGCCAGAAAACAAGCTTGTGCAACAGGGATGCTGATGTTCAGCGTAAATAGAATGCGTCATACAGTCCTTCGGATGTGCAGTGAGCTCAACGTGAACAATCAACCAGCTGAAATTCATGCAGGTTTCAACTAAGCACACATAATAATTGAGACAGAGAATGTCCCTTATAGTGCAATTTTAATTTAAAAGTTTTATCCTTTGCTCTATGGAGTTTGGGTGTACTCACTTTTAAAACGTTGCCTGCTGAATTTAACAATGCTTGAATTATCCTTTATACATTTCTTTTTCTTGGAAATGGAAATGAAAATATCATAAATTCTAGCACTAAAGACTGAATGTCTTGCACTCTAAATAATAACAAAAGCTACAAAGATTACATTAATCTTAATAATCCAATCCTATTTTTAGACAAGCTATTACATCGTAAAGCTTAGTAACATATTATTTAAATCTCACCCATAATCCAGCTGAATACTCGTAGAAGCAAATCTATGCTATATCCCTGGTCAGTCACACAAAACAAATGCCATTTCATTTGAGGATAAAACTCTCCTATTTTCTTTCCCAAACCATTCAGTTTCCTATATTCTGCATCCAGTCCCATGCCTGGAACTCAACCAGAGGAAGAACATAAGAAAGAATTATTTTCTCAGTTCAATTAGTAAATCACACATATAAACTGAGGGAAAAAGTCATTTTGGTTGGCCAAATGAAAAAAAAAAAATGAAAGTGTGTCCCAAGGGGTTGAAATAACATTTTATTCAAATAGTAGATAAATGCTTTGTTCTACCTTCTACTGAATTTGGTCTTGAAATGTGATTTTTAGATGGAAAATTGCAATGTTTCATTTGGAACAAGATAAAACCAAATTGTATAGATGTTTTTCTCTTCTTCTTCATCATCGTTCAGCTGATATTAATTTCTTCATTTTGTTTTTCCCAAAATAGCATTTTCCCAGAAATACTAGTCCACATTTAAGCCACTTTTATAAGGAACTTCAATTGTGGGAAGAGAGTAATTTTATCTTTTATTCCCTATACCGTGTCCACAGCCATCATATACTGCATGGCCTTTTTTTCTGGTTAATTCTCTAGTATTTTTCCTGATTACTATTCTCATGAGGCAAAACATAGAACACAGCATACAATTTCCAAAAGATATGAGGGCACAGCTTCATAAAAAACCTACAGGCAGAGTAAGCCAGAATTAGATATACAACTTAACAGGAGGCATCTAATCCCATTCAGGCACACCTCATGCTCAGGACACCAAAGTTCACCAGGAACAAAAGCAGAGACTCCTGATAGATAACACAGGATTTCAGTACCACTCCCAAATATGTCAGCTCTGTCACGTTCTGCATGAAGGTCCCACTCTGCCCTGGGATAAGTGCACTTATGAGTCTGATACAGCCAACCCTGCGAGCAGTGTTGCCTGTGAAGGAGTTCAAACAGCATTACCAGAAGAGGAATTAATTCAAGGCATGCCCTCAGAAATCTCAGTTGTTCATACTCCTCCAGGACACCTCTGTATAAATGAAACTTCCTTCTATATCTGGGTATCTGAAGGGAGGGCTGATACAACTGCCTACACATGGTCTCTCATGAGGATATCTCAGTGGGTGTGGGCTGACATAAAAGGTATAATTTATGCCTAAACTTGTGTCACCTCATCAGCCAAATTAAATGTCAAGGGAAACTTATTTCAAGGAGTCAGGGAAACACTGTTTGCTGGGAAACCTAAGCATGTGAAGACAGACCTAAGTACTTGCATAAAGATTTGCCAGTATCACATGGAATAATGAAGTTCCAGGCATGAGATCTCTGAAAGCTCAGATAATGAGACCTATCTTGTTACCGTAATGTCTGTAAATGAAAATAAAATTCAGTAAGTTAAATTATACTCATAGGTGGCATTTAAAACCATCCTGAAGATTAACAGACTAGATATTTACAAAAGGCTTTTGCAAAGGTATTCCACAGGTGGTATAAAGCCTGGAAAGGCTTTCCTTATGAGAGATAGCAACAATTATCATTAAATCATCATACGCTTGTTTATTACCAGAAGTCTTCAAGTTTTGTAAATCCAACATGATAGCAGTTTTTAAAGCTACATTCAATGACCTATTCACTCTGCCTTCAGATTTCTACCAATTTATAAACTCTATCATGTAACAGCTTAAATAATAGACAATTCCTATATCTAATCTGACAGCAAAAGTAATAAAGACAGTATTTTTTTTCCAGTTGCTGACCGCCTCATACTCATGCAGTGGTGAAAATTAACACGTTTTGACCTTTTCAGCTACTGCTATGGCCTAAAGCAAAGACAGCTACTGACAAGGAACAGTTGGGTAGAGGAGAAAAGGAAGAAACAGAATCACACGCTTGCCTTACTGGGAAGGTGTGGGGGAATGGTTTCTAAGGCCACTCATTGTCAGGTTTTTCAGTGTGTTTCTTTGCATGCTCATATTAAGACTTTATTTGTAGTTAGCTGCAGTTTGACTCATAGGTTTTCATGACTATAATAGGTTTTCTTCAACTCTGTGGACATAATTAGATATATTTTTATGTGCTAGTATTTAGAAAGGCAATTACTGTAATTCTGATGCAAGCTATCTCTAAATTCCTGAGAAATGCTTATAGCATAAACAAAGTATATAAAAGATGTCTTTGATCTTTGTGGTTAGTCCCTTCTCTTCTGCTGCAAGTAGTGAAGAGCTAATACCTGTTCACAAACATTCCAGAATAAGCCAGATACACATAAAGAATATGGATGAGCCTTTGTTGTCCATGTTCATTGTATACCAAAACCTTAGCACTCTAATGGGAAAGACTCAGGACTGATGAAGGGAAGACACGTTGGGTATAAAGACTTGAACACAGGTTCCACACCAAATACTCCCCCAAGGGCAGCAGCTCTGCAGTTGGCCAATAAGGGCTGTGTAATAAGGACCGAGGCAGTGATGGTTTGTAGCACTGGGGACTCAGGCTTCTGATGCTTCCCCACGCCACGGTGAATCTACAGATACTAGGAATCTGTGGCCAGATACCAGGAATTAAGTGTCTTGTAACACCAGAGAAAGTTTTATTGACCTCAAAATGGGCTCGGTTCAATACATGATCTCTCTTTTCCCTTCTCTTTCTCCCCTACTCATAATCTCAATCACTGTCATTTTTCACCATTTCTGAGGCCTCCTGTTCTGCCTACCACTAACTAGCAGCAGAGAAGGTGACAAGGCAAAGCCCGCACTACTTGCAAACTTGGGAGTAACACAAAACAATTAATTTCAGGTGTAGAAGTCCTAAGCCAAACATCAAGGTGACCTTTCCACACGTATTTTTCAAAACCTTGTGTAACAATTTCATCAGATGCTCCTTTTGTGACTACTGCCTGTGTTCTGCAATATTCCTGTACTAGCTGTCAATACTTCTACAATGGTTTCTCTTGGGGAATATATGCTGTAGCTTGACAATGTGAGCCAGCTTCTCTATTTTCTTTTGACAATAAATAATTGATCACTGATGCTCTCAGTACAACTCTGCTCTTCCTCTAAGTTGGCAATGAACCACCTCCCTCATGAGCATTACTCACAAGGGCACGCCACTCCCATGGTGCACTGTTTCTGCTCTTTTCTCCAGAACAATAAGAACAAAAGCCCCTGAAAGAAAGAGCCCATGAAGATTTTTGGACCCTCTTTTCACTCATCAAATCAAATGGAGATTGCTGTCTCAAAATCCAGACTTTTGCCATTAGATGGGTAAAATCTCAGGTCATCTGCCTGCTATCCGTTTCTGTTTTCCAACAAAAAGTGCCTAATGTTCTTAAGATTTTCACAAAAAAAACCACCCCAGACAAATTATCATATTGTTAGGGATTTTTTGTCCCAATCTTGTTACAAAGGGGAAAACAAAGAACACCCTTGCTTTTGCCCAGTAGTATGTTCTGAGACCCATAGCAGACTCGGCCTAATTCTGATTTCAGATACCGTCTTCCTACAATGTTTACAAATTACCAAGTGTATTGCTTCTAAAAAAGCTCAATCAGAAAATTTCCATACAATTCAGGTCAATGTCACAACTGGATATCACAAGAAGGACCTAACCCATGGCTGTTTAACACTAGATAAGAAATCATTGTTTGAAGCTGGTGCTTCACTCTAGAACACCAAGTATCCTGCCTATTGCTAAGTGTTTGCCTTTGTCATTAACAGAATATAAACATTTGTTGTCACTTAAAGTATAGGTAAGAGAACAGAATTGATGTATTTCTGAAGGAAAGTATGAAGACATATTAGGAAAATGTAATGCTACAATAGCAAAAACATATTTTGTGGAAAAATAGAAAATAATCCATGTGAAGGTCTTACCACAACTTACTGAACAGAAACAGACTGGTTTGTATACGTCAGTCTATCAAGTCATTAAAATGTGACAGACAAGGTCTGAAAAAGCAGAAGTGAAGCACCATTGAGTCATATTCAGACAAAATAAATACAGGAAATGCCTGTACCAAAATTGCTGAATCCTGATCCCAGAACAGGTACAGTTTATGTAACAGCAGATGAATCTGCATCTTTTTCATTTACTTACGTACTTACCATCTTCTGAATGTTTCTGCCTGGCTCTAATCAACTGCGCTTTAGATTTTACTCCATCTCTTTATTTTGGAGGCATGTATTTTTCTGTCACATTCCCACTTAAATCAATTTATCGTGCTTGAAAAGCTCTGTGTGCAGAATCTGCTCTATCACAGAATCCCCTTGATATTTTGTCAAGAAGAAAATAGCACCAAACTCTCTGAAATCACGCCAAATAGCAGACTTGGCTACCAGATAGAAAGCCAAAGATAAGACTGCACTGCAAAAAATCACATCCAAGGAAATTAGAGCATGGGCACTGATTAAGCAAATTACACAGCCTATTCTGCTCCATCTAACTTAAATATAGAAATGCCATCATACAGTTCTCCAATTCTGTCTCCTAGAGAAATCCACTCAGGAAATGCACTTGGGTGGAGACAGGACTTGGCAAGGAGGGGTGGGAAAGATTGCATTTACTTTAAAGAGGACAAAGAAAACATACAAAGAAGAACAAACAATCCATTTGATTTATGTGTTTTCTTTTACTTCAATTGTGTAAACATAGAATAGATAATGCATTTACAGGAAAAAAATACTTAACTGCCTTTAACATGAAGTTTGAGTTGTCAAAAGTGGCTGAAAAAGAGCATTATACATTTTCATATTTACTTTTTCACAGTGGTATCTTTAAAATCAAATGATGATGTCACCAACAGTGCTTCAAACTCAATATAAGATCATAAAAGAAAGCTGTGCTCTCATTCCTTCCTCTTTCATTATCACATGTAGGAGAGAAGCAGCAAATCACACCTTAGCTGGAATTTTCTGAACAATGCAGTGACAGAACAGAACTCATTCTTCTTCAAACTGTTCTGCAACACTAACAGTTGTAAACCTGCATCTTTATTAGCAAAGCCAGCAGATAAATCTCAAAAACAAAGAGCAGAACAACTAAGAAAAGTGTGCTATTTAAACACAATTTTTCTTACCACTACAGCCAACCTTTAAACTTACATTAACAGGACTTAGACCAAGCCAAGTCTGGAATCATCTCTTGGGTCATGCACAAGAGGAAGAACAATTTCCTGAAGCTCAGGCACAAAATACTTCCTTTTACCTTCAGACAGTCATACCTCTTATTTTCACATACACTATTACAATGAGTGGATAAGCACAGGTGTGCTCTTTCAGATGATCTCAGTTTGCAAAACAGGCAATAGGAAACTGAGGCTGGCTTTGTTCAGTTCCTCACCTGGGCAGCTACAGGCTGCCTCCGACAGTATTTCTTCTATATTGTGCGCATCCCTGACTTTTTCCGGAGCAGAGCTTCAGCTGAGACAAAAGGTCATACAAGAGAGGTATTTGTGTTTGCAAAGTGTTTTGACAGAATGGTAAATTCTGTAATTGTGGCAACAGAAGTGTCTTGTTTCTGAACACATATCTAAGCCTGCAAAGCAAGCAAAAAACAAGGATTGTGTGTACTTGGTAAGCTGGAAGTCAGCAAGAATCTCTAAACCAAGTTCCTGTTCCACCCTGAGAGTGCCACCTTGTAAATACGGAAGGCCTGATACATATGACCAAGGTATCTTTGCATGAGTGTTGTGAAACAGACTTCATCTGAAGAAATGGATGTTAAACTAGGTGTGTGCTGCTGTGATAGAGAAAAACTGGAAACCTCCTAGTGCAGGCTGTGCTCTGACAGTGGGCTGAAGTCATACTACTCCGTACTAAAATTCTGTAAGGCCACCACAAGGTCTCTGCCGTAGTTAAGTCTTAAAAGTAGGTTTTAAGTGCAACTTAAATGACACATTCGCCTTATTATGACACTGTGCACAGCAGTGGCTTTATTCATGGTTATAAACAGTTTCTTTTCTTCCCTCCCATTATATACATATTTAAAAATAGATTTGAAACAAATAAAGAAAAAGCAGACTGCTGAGCTGATCTATAACTCTGGTTTTCATATTTATAACCTCTGAACACAGGAGTCTAGATATTTGTTTTCATCTGGAAGGAAATTCTGGGTTAAATATTAATTCCCCTACAATCAATACAAACCTCTTAAGTATTTCACTGGGGTCAATCTAACACTGTTTTTGCTTCTCACAGAAACAAGCATACATCAACTTCCAATACTCATCTAATATCAAAGGCTTCCTTTTCATGGATAATTCTCCAAAGTGATTGTTTCTATTCAATTGCACATAACAATAACAAGGATATTTAAAAAGTGTAAATACGTAAACATATGATTTCCCTTATAACATTAGCTTTTCATCAATGCTTTTAATATATTATTTTGATTACTGTGTGAGCTGCTTTAAAAGCAGTTTGTTCAGCTCCCTCAGAAACACTGCTGAAAAATCAAAGCAAGTACAATACAAAATAAGAGGGGAAAATGTAAAGACAAAGTAAACAATTATATTTCAGCAAGTATGACTGAACAGTCTATTCCTTCCAGTGGATAGAAAAGAGTGTGTTCTGACAGAAAAATCACTCACAATCAGACTGGTATCACTTAACAGGACACCTGGGCCTCCAATTCACCCAGCAGTCTTTGCAATGACACCACTGGAATTACCTCATCAGCATAAACCTCTCATGGGTCAAAGCTGCTCAAATCTGGAGTCCCTTTCATGCACACTGTATTATAGTAAATGATGCGTGTGGTACTTCCCCACAGGAGTTCACAATAATGTTTCAGCTATTTTGTAACACAGTGTTTAGTTACATGGTTTTACATCCACATTTACAGTCCAACATCTCATGGCTCTCATGTCTGAAGTTCCATATAAAGACCTCTAAACAGTCTGTTAAACATAATCTCTTTTTGTACAACAGCATCTTGTCTGAAGATTCCAAAATGTATTGGATGGGAATGATTGACTTTTATCAAACTGAAACGCAGCATTAGTAACAGTGATTCAGCTGTGCCGTAACGTAAGGATTAGGTAAACTGCATTAACACTCTGCAATGCAACAGCTTTATTCAGATGGGGCAGTTTTCAAGGTTTTTCCTACAGACTGACATGCACATGCAAGTGACTTTCTCAAATCAAAGACAAGTTACTTAGCTGCCAGTCCCTCCCCAAGACTGAAAAAGCCCGCACACAAATGCTGTTCTGCAGCTCTAACCCGGAGTCCTGCTGTGACTGCTTGTCGTACAACCCTTTCCTTAGGTAAAAAAGTAAAGTAACAGTATTCATCTCAGCTTAGCCCTAGAAACATTTTCAAACCTCACGACAAGAGGGGATAGTGAGGAATGGAGGCACACAGGGGTGGGAAAGAAGGAAGAAAGTCCCACTGGAAGTTAAATGTTAGAAAAGAAAGAAAAAATGACAAGAAATAAGAAGGAAAGGAGTGGAAATATTTTAGGGAACAATGGGTGAAGGGCAGGAGGGGAGTGCAATACATAGACTAAATAGACTCCTTCAATCCACTTATCACTAGGAGTGAAGATACTTCAAGGGAGAGGGCACACTATAAAAATAAAGGACAAAAAAAGAATATGAAGCGGCTTATGGATATGTCTAATAACAAAGTCCCTCCTCTCTTTTTTTGCCACTGAAGAAGCAGTTCACAGAGTGACAGAAACAACTAGGTTGGAAAAGACCTCTGAGATCATCAAGTCCAACCTATGACCTAACACCACCTTGTCAACTAGACCATGGCACTAAGCACTACATCCAGTCTTTCCTTAAATACCTCCAGGGATGGTGACTCCATCACGACTCTGGAGAGCCTGTTCCAATGCTCAATCACCTTTTTTGTGAAGAATTTCTTCCTGATTTCCAGCCTAAACCTCCCCTGGTGCAGTTTAAGACTGTGTCCTCTTGTCCTATCTGTTGATGTCTTAGAAACAGGTATACAATTCCACGACAGGCAGAAGCTTGGCTCCTTAAATCTGGCTGGTGTTGAGACAGTTTAGGCTTAAAGACTATGCAGATTGAGATGAACAGCACATAATACAACAAGTCTGTGCAAATTATCCAGTCACAAGCTTAATCTCTATTTTCCATAGTGAGGCATGCTAAATGTTTGCAGTATTTTTCATTATGTGGCTCTGGGATGTAAATTATAAGAAAAATTAGAAGAAAATAGAATATGTGAGTTTTAAAGGATTAGAACAGTATACACTAGGCAGAGTCCAAACTACTCTGTGATTCTGAAGAGTGACTTGGTTAAAGAAATGATGAAACATTCTCACAGATTAATTCAGTTGTGTAAAAAAACCCCCTCCAAATCCTTCTAGTTACCATTTTAAAATCACTCAAATTGTGGATTTTTTCCAATTGAGTTGAGCATCAAGTATATAGACTAGTTTTACTAGTTGACAGCTCAGTGTGGGGAGGAATTTAGTATTAAAAAGCTTTTGTTTTCTATTTATTTCATTTTCTGAATAGGCATTTCCTTCACAATATAATGTATTAACATAAAAAATTGTAAACTTGATTTTCATTCCTCATTATTAGTCTTCATTCTACCTACAATCTGTCATGTTATTTATCATTAAGATTAGAGCAGCATTTGAGATATGCAGTGGGGCACAGTAATGAAAATGCACCGTTGAGTTTCTTAAGCGAAAAAAATCCTAAAGGGATTTTAAGGCTGAACACATTACCAAAAGAGAAAAATGAAACAAAAAGAACATGAGAAAAACGAAGACACAACGTAATGAAAGGTAAACTACAGAACTAAACTGAATAATAATCTTTCCAGAAAAAGAAAGATGGTGAACAGAGGAGAGCATAACATCAGTCTCCTCCTTTGTCAAAAAGAGTCCTGAAATGGGGTCCACCTGTGCTAAGTACTACACACAAAATAAAAGGTCAGATCCTGTCTCTTCCTCCTTCCAAACAGAAACATCTATAGTGCAGTTAGGGGCAGGATGCAAGCAGGCAAGTGACACAGCACAAAAGATGCAGACTGGCACGATTTCACTAAACCCAAGATGAGAATGTTTCACCAGGGATTTTTCTCCACGTAAAGCAAGTATGATTATATTGGAGCATAAGGTAATTGAGAACAAGAAGTTCACAGATTTGGCATTCATTGTAGGACAGACCTCCAAAGGCTGAAACAAAAATGCCTTAGGAAACACTTTCCCATCTTTCTTTCAAATGGTATTTGCTACAACACTTTTGCAGTGAAGCTGTACCACCAAAAAGGGATGCAACTAATAAAAAAATGGAGCCAACCCTGTCCCAGACAGGGTTGTAACTAGATACAACCAGATTCCAAGAGACCCAGGTTTTAAGTTTATGTAGGACTACACAAATGAGGATGATGATGATGATGGAAGACTATAAACAAGCAACTATAAGAGAAAGAGAAAGGGGGTTACTGATGACTTTCTAACACACCACTGAACTTAGCCACATACTATGAATGTAACAACACAGCAGTTCTGCGAGGCAGTTTAGGAAGGATACTCCCCAACTTGAGAGGCAATGAGAAAAGCTGATTCTTGCACTAAGACAACTTCTGTCAAAGTGGCTAAAAGATGCTCTTAGTGAAACATCTGTGGCATTTAGGCTGTCATTCTGAAAGACCTGACTTTTAAAAGTATATTCTAAAACTTACATTTGGTTTTAAAAGTTATCTATTTGATAGACAATTCATTAGGAACTGAAATAATTTTCTGAACTTCTGCGTTTCCATTCCACTGCAGCAAACAGCCATTTCTTCTGGGCATCCCCTTACACATGGCTAAAAATAATTTCATTAGCATACTGAAATCTCAACCTAACCACTAGATGGATAGATTTCATTAAGTTAGGGCATGCAGTACCAGATCATCAATTTTGGAAGTAAAACATCTTTCTAGTCCACTGTTTTCAATAACTCACTTTTTAGATACCTTTGTATTTCCTGCTCATACCTTACAGAATCATGTTTCATTTTTTTTATTTAAAGGATGAAAAAACAGTATTAAATACACCAGGCTGTGCTGGGGAGGCCCCACCACCTGCTTCGCATGAGCCCTGGCTGTTCTTGTTCTGAACCAATTGGAAATGATGTATTACAAGGAATAATATTTACACAAAGCAAACACCAGTACTAGATAAATACACTGTTCTTACATGGAGAGCAAACTAAATTGGTTTCCAGTAAAAGAAGAAAAGTAACAGTGCGTGATATTACTGCACTATGATTTTAAGTAATTTCTGTAGATTAGCATATGAAGACAAATGGATTGTTTAAGACTTATATTGCAGATTTTGAAAATCCAACACAGGCAATACAAAACTCTTTGCAAAAAGCCTTGCTAGGAGAATGCAGTAAATAATTGTGAATCTGGCTATGCAGTGGCAGCTGAGAGGAGAAAGCATCTTGTCCACTCATCTTTCTGTCCATTTCTTTAACAGTGCAAAGTTCCTGGCAGTTTTCCCAACCTTCTCATCAAAAGCATACCCAAACAAACTTTAATTGTTGTTTCTATTATAATTGTGGCCACCACGTGTCAGACCTCCTGTACTTCGTTCTGCTCCCCTGCTTTCCTAACAAAATGCAAACTTTGCCTAGCAGGCAATTCCTCCCTTTCCCCCCTTCTTCACAGACTCTTCTGATTTCAGTGGAAAAAAATTAACCAAATTTGAGATAGAGTTCAAACAGGGTCCTAGAAGCTATACAGAAATTAGCGATAGGAGAGAGGTCCCAAATAAAGTGTCGCTACTAAGAGAAAAGAGGGCAGCACTCTTGGACATGCCACTTCACTGGGTAACAGCCAGCTGGCTAATCCTCACAGGTATAACTCCAAACACCACATATACTGTCTTCCATCAAACAGATACATCAGGGAAGTTATGGCAGTATTTGTAGCAGGAAAGAGCAAAAACGAAAACGAAATAAGCTTTTTCACTCCTCCCTCTCACAGAAAAACTTTTTGATCATTTCCACTGGCTGTGATTATATTCTGACTTTATTTTGCAATTTCAGTTCTTATAATTAGCAATTCTTCTAAGTGTTTTCATTAAGACCATGCACAGATGACCTAAAGTTGTAACTTTTCAGTTTTTTGTGGATACTGGTATTGAAAGTGCTGAGCACCCAAAACCAGGCAGCTCTAGCTTGGAATGCACTGTTATTGCCTACTGTTGCAGTGATGGAAAATATACATGAGCATTCTTATGCAGTCCTGATTTTAAAAAAGCAGGTTTTATTGAGAAGTAATCTGATATACTTCATCCTTTTTCTGACAGCAAGAAGAATGATTTTTGTAGCAAGTGTACTGCTATACTGGGATGAGACTTTCAGTCCCTCTAGAAGACAAGACGAGGTCACTGGTGATACTAGAGCTAGATGTCTTAATTGAAGGGCTACCTAATTTGCAACATCCTGCACGTCAATCTATTTTTGTAGGGCTCTTTCTCTGTTGTGAAGCAATACAGACAAAGCTTGTTATTGTCACTTTGACACTGTGTATCCACTCACCATTCAAAGAAAGTCTTTATATAGACTATACAGTAAATAAGCTACAGCATGAGTCACACTGCAAGAGTCCATGGTTCTTGAGTATTATGAGGCACCAGAGGAATCAACTGACTTGCATATGAGAACAAGGCCACAAGTGTAACTATAGAACTGCCTTTAAGAAATGTTTTGTTAACAGAGAGAAAAAGCTGCCTTCACATCTAGATCCACTTCACATAATTCTTCTGGTATCTTAAAACTTTGGAACTACATTAGAGACAAGTTTTGCAAATCATATTGTAATAAAAATCAAACACATGGAAAGTAAGGCAATAATTTTTTTTTCCATTTAATAGAACTATTTTTTCACGTGCATTAATTTCTGTTTATCTGATCTGTTTTCCTTTGGCAGTACTGAGGGGAATTCAGTGTCAAACAATGAGGAAACTGTACATACATGCCTAACATATTTAACT
>NW_008238358.1:6165185-6181150 GCF_000691975.1 Corvus brachyrhynchos
AATTTTAGCATTATACTGTCTCTTCAGTTTTATGAACTTCAGACTTTTGTGAAAATCTTGGTATCTTTTAGATAAAACGGGCACTGTTATCTCTGTCTGTTGTACAAGATTATTCCTTGCATATCTCCTATGGAGTTGAAGTTCATGATATTCACCTGTGTCGGAATGAATGCCCAGCTGATATCAACTAACAGTTTCACTGGCTTCAGCAAAGCTGATTTGCATTCGTTGATCTGTTCCAATAGCACTAATGATCATCCATGTTCAGATAAAAAAGACCCATTGTCCACTAGCTAGTACTGAAGACTAAATCTCATGAGATCACTGCCATATTCCCAAGTATGCCATTCAGTCACTATAATTGACATTTGAAACAAAACAGGTACAAACTGGGAAACGTGATGTCCGACTACACTGTAACCTTCAGGAGACTCCTTTTTAATTTCTGCAGTGGGAAATTTCATCTTTGGGAAGGGCGACTTGAATACAGCCTACATTCCAGCCGTGTCCTGGCCCTCTTCTATTCCCAGGCTCTGTTTCAGTGCCATACTCAGAGGGAACACGGATATGGACAGGACTTAAAAAGGCCCCCACCACATCCTTTGTGCTACAGAAGAATCACCTAGCAATTTCAGAAATTGTTTTCACCTCTAAGCTTTAGGAAGTCACAGGTTCCAAAAGTAGTAAACAAGAACTCTATGAAATAGAAATGACATATTGTCTTGTCTTTCTCATGGCAAAATCATAAATCAAAAATTCACATCAGTGGCAACCCATAAGTTTAGCAAACTTGACAGCTACTACAGATCTGACATGATCAGAAAAAGCAGCATGAACAGGCTTGCAGATCTACTGGATGACTACACCGGCCAGTAAGTGTCAGCAATGCTAGCTTCAGATAGAATCCTTCCTGCAAAGAGAAACAGTGGGAAAATCCAGACAAGAAGAAAAAGTGCTAGTGCCTGAATACTTGACAGGGAATTATTTGTCAACGATAGCATGGATAAAATCTGGTCTCTTAAAAAGGAAAATTGCTGCAAGTGTTCAAAGGTGTCTTTATAATAAAGAAGTCAGCAAGAAAGAGCAGATGTAACCTAGATGCCAAGCAAGACCGAGGCTGCCAGCACAGACCTGCTGATTTGCTCTGCCTCAAAACAGAAACTAAGGGTCTGATGCACCTGTGTTACTCCAACTTCAGGCCAGTGTGACTTTTTTTTCAAGAGGTGCAAAACTCAAATGATGCTCATATATCAGATTAGCTACAACAATAGAGATGTAATTCAGGAGACGTTTCCAGAGTATATACAGTAGCAGAAGGATGATGGTGGCCAGTAAAGCTGTTTCAAGCTACCAGAAGATGAAAGCTGAAAGTGACAAGACTTTGTACTCAATTGACACTCTTTGTTGTAGCAGCAGTCCCAGCAGACAATTTCACTGCCTTTTCTCTAACTTTCACAGAGCTATTTTATCTAGTTCTCTTACTACAGCCCTAAACAGTAAAAGGAACAGTAACACCCATGCATACAAAGAACTCCTAAAGTGGCTTTGTCTATAGTAGAAAATGCTACTAAGAGCCTGACCCAAATCATCTCTGAATTTATCAGTATGTTTTAGAAATTTCTGAAAGATAAAAGAGGCATCCCGTTAAAACTACAATTCTCAATGTCACATGTCAGGCTTTGCTTACTAATGAGAATTAGTATGTTTGATGTCTTCCTTTGCTGTTCTCTTCTGATGCCTTGCAGCAGAATGGTCAAACCTCTGCAGCTATGGCATCCAGAGACCAGTTTTGTGGTGGCCCCTTGCCACACATCCCAGGCCATACTCTCTTCCTGCATGGACAGGTGGCAGAGTTCACTGTGCAGACACTGGAACAGCCTGATACTTGCAGCACAAGATACTTGGCTATTAAGCAGCATAGTGGCCAACCAGCTGCTCCCCAGTACCTGACAGGAAAAAACTGTAGGCCAAATAAAAACAACCTGCAGTCCAGGCATGGCCAGATGGGCACTGGGGTTATCCATGACAGGCTCTTCAATTTGATCTCTGTATTTAGTGCATCACCATGCTTGTGAACATAGCCCAGCAGAGTGCTACTGAATTAAGTGCTTAGTATTTGTAAAATGGTTCAAGATACACAGATTAAAGACCACATATACATAATATTATTCTGGCATTGCATTCCTTCAGGAACAGACAAATACCACAGTACGTAATTGGGCTGGTATCTCTTTAAATCCAGATCATTAGAGCTCTCCCAAGATCCCCATCAGTGTACAAAGAACCACTCATTTGATTATTTTACAATACAAAACCCCCTGCATATATCCACAATGATTATGTATTCAGTACAATCCCTTTAATGTCAGTACATCAGATGTGTTTCAGTTGAGATTTTGCATTCATAGTCACATTCAAATGAGTTTTGTCTTGCCTTCTCATCTCCTGTACTTGATCTCTCTCTTTAAATTTGGCATTTCTAGGAACGTCTCCCAGCTAGGTCTTAAAAGTAGATTCTTTTCTCTGCTCAATAAGCAAGAGAACAGTATATAATTTCCTACTTTATGTACAACATCTGGCACTGTAGAAAGAACCACTACAAATCTTACCAAGGCAGCAGAAAAAAATAGCTGAGAATCCTCCTGTACGGAAAACAACTCTGCAACACTATAGGCTATAACACCTATTACATATTATATGAAAGGTTAGCAGATCTCCTGGCAGAGCATAGTAAAGTTTGTGGGATTCGATTGCTGTATAGCAACAGAGCACTGAGAGAGAGAGAGGGCCTTTCATCAAACATTAATATGAATCTCAATCTGCTTCTCCCTATATTAAATAAAAAATGTCAAGATAAATCTGGCAGGAGTATATGCTTCCATATGTTAATATTTTGGGTGATAGTCTACACAAAGCATCTGCAACAAAATAACTTTCCCTATTTAACCAGCAAGCAAGCTGAGGGTACAAAATTTCCCAAAGCACCAGAATGACTTAACCATGCTGCACTTAGAGCAGTAACTCAGGCATTTCAGAAACTACACAGCAATGACATTCAGTGAACCCAGAAACATAATTTAAATATATTTAAGCATTCAGAAACAGTTACCTAAGTGCTGTGCCTCTTAAGAATCCCACTAGAGGCATATGAGAACTTGGGGCTATCATGTGAGGTTAAGATCTATCTTTACCAAGACTCCAACTCCAGTAAGAGGGTTATTAAATGAAGATGGCCCCCTATTCCAACGCAGTCTTAAAACGTAGAACCATGATGGTGAAGTTCACCTTTGCAATGAGAGTACATGGCAAGGGCAAGCAAACGCCAGCTGGGACAGTGCCACAGGAGCGATCTTAGAGTAGCACTAGAAGCTTCATTTAGTTTTCCAAGGTATTTCACTCAGTTCTCCAAGCAGAAAGCAGACTGGTTGATCATGGGCACAGTGAGACAAGAAGAAAACTTGTTTCCCTAATTATACACTGGTAGACAGCCCTTCCTCATGGACTGTGAAGAACAAAAGTAAGATCAGAAGGTATTCGTCTTCCAGTAATTTTTAACTGCTTAAACTTTCCCTGTTAACAAAGCAATGTTGCTTTCCAAACCTTTTCATAAAATTATAGCTCTTTAGTCATTTGTCAACACTCATCTGTCACATGCTCCTTGAAGATGCAAAGTCTTCAGGAGGAGTCTGGAAAGGAATTATCTGAGATTGTCAGTGTCTGAAGGCATAACTAATCAGTCCATGGAGCCTTGATAATTGTTAGGTTGTTTTACAGCCCATCTGCAAAAGCACTGCCTAAATAGGAATCAAATACCTACAAAAGCCTGTCCTATGTGTTTGTGGAAATAATAGCCAAAATTAACTTGGAATGTTGCCACGCACTTATATAAGGTCATGGCACGATGTGGTTACTTGTCGGTACTGATATTTATTCAAGTGGAATAAAGTGCTATTCATGAGCTAAAAGTCAACCCAATGTTTTATTTAGAATTAAAGTGCTTTTCTCAAAGAGGATGGCTTTTCCAAAGCAGTAAGTGCTGGGCCAGTTCTGTTTCGTTTAATGTCAGTGGCAGTTTGCAAACCCCCAGCCATAATTTCAACCATTATGCTGGGCTGTTCAGGGCAACTCCAGTCTGGTGAGCCAGCACTGTCTCCCCAGGACAGGAGTACAGCTAAGGGTGAGCAAGCTGGCACAAAAACAGGAACTTGAGTGCAAGGGTAACTAGAGATTGACAAGGCTCTCCTGACTATATGGGAAAACCATCAGAAAAAGACTGGTAGGAATTTTAATTACAATTGCATTATACCTAAAAAATTTCTTGTCCAGCAGCATCACAAGGACTGTATATTCATCACAGGCCTCCACTCTGTCCAAATCCAGGACAACATACCTGGAGTAGTAACCAGTAATACTTTGGTTAGACCAATAATTTAATCAACCATGTGCATTTTTTTAAAAAATACATTTTTACTGAGCTATTGCTGTTGTTTCACAACATTACAATTTAAATTGGAAGGGTACATGATACATATAGCTGATATTGAGCACTGGTTGTTAATGTTAAAGAGGTACTATTGCATATGTCTCATTTCCAGGCCATATGACTAACCCTATAAATTTCCAGGCAGACCAGGCCTACAAAGATGGTGACAACCAGTCCATTGTGTTTGGGGCATTGAAACAGTAAGGAGAGGCCAGATTCAAAACACTTCTGTGATGTTTCAAAATCTATCTTGAAAATCAATGAAAAGCCCAGTCCTGGCCCTCCTGTGTCCGTTTAAGAGGTGACAGAAATCCCCAGTATTAGTAAAACCAAAGCTACTGCTTAAAATCAGGAAGTCCTTAGAGAGCAGAGGAATGAACACCCTGAGACTTTTATGTTAGCTAGAGAAGTCATTGCAGCTGCACCTTTTTCTAACCTTGCAAATAAAATAAATAAATAAAATTTGCAACAAAACATTTTTTGAAATGTTTTTTCCCCCTAGCACAGTAATTCCTACTTCAACAAACATCTCACATGCTAAGCTTTCATTAGGTACAACTCCATCTAATGTACTTTTCAAGGAGTTCAGGTCAGTAATGGATGTAGTTATTCAATACCACCCTCTTGTAACCCTCTTAGACCCTCTTTCCTCCCTCCTGTAGTCAATCTTCATCAGCATCTAATTACCTATATTCCCAGCTTTAAAACTTTGTAGCAGACACTGATGATATTGAGTGGCAACACACGATCTTAGTCTGTTTACAGATCTCTTTTCTTAGAATTCCCTTTCTGAAGAACCACTGGATTACATCCAAGCCCTTCACACCTTCCCATTCAGCCCATGGCTATTGGCCATAGTTCCACAATACAAAGCATTCAACACAACAATGGCCTATGCCCTGCCAGCCACTGGCTCCCACTCCTGTGCCCAACATGTCACCTTCTTGGCCAGGTCTGTAAAGATTGGGAAGAGGGCCCTTCTGTGAACAGGGATCAGTGAACAGATTTGGGTCTTTTAGAAACTGCCACACAGCCAAGAAAGAACAGCCAGAAAGGGACAAGGCGAGTGTTGAGACAATATCTGTCTCATTTTGGTACCATGAAAAAATATCCACATTTTCCTGCAGTAGACCAGTTAGACATTTACAAAAGTAACCAAAGCATACTACAAACCTCTAAAAAGCAACACAGCATTTGGTTTTGCTTTCCAGTGTTACATAAAGTTGTTTTTACATCTTAGAAATAAAATTTTAGCAGCCTTTCAATGGAAACGAAGATACATATGTATGTACATACTGCATATACTCTACTCCATACTGCATTTCAGAGTATAACTCACTGAACTGATTTAATTAACATCAGCCAGAAAAGAAAAATATAACATGAAAGTGATTCAAGATCTGTATGATCTTTCTTCTAATTAATGTCCTCTTTTCCACTGAAAGAAAAGCTCAAATGACAGTTGACTGCCATCTGCCCTGAATTTGCAGGCAATGTCTCATTGTCTCCAACTGTATGAAGATGAATATCCAGATTAATCAATCATTCCCAACTGTCTGTCTTCCAGACCATGGAGCACATTGGGGAAAAAAAAAAAAAAAAAAAATCACTGACTCCAGTTGCAATCCATAGTCCTTTGCCTGTCTACATTGTTGGGAGAATCCAGGTACAAGAAGTTGGCCAGATATCTCACTTCTACCAAGTTTCCTAGTTTGGAAGAGAGTGCTTGGAAAATAACAATTTCCCTTCAGTCTTTATTCTTTCATTTTAGAAATTTTTCTGCTGTTCTGTTTCTAATAAAAAGTCAGCAGGCAACTACTGAGAAAAGATAATTAGTCAAAGACCTTCACAGGAGCCCCACACTGACACAAGAGACATAATCAGAGGCTGTTTCTGAAGCCCTTTTGTGAATTATCTGAAATCTCATGAGCTGTTACATTGGATTACACTACTTACAGATGCAAAGGTAGCAATATCAAACTCATACACATCAAATGGAACAGTGCCTTCTCTTCACAAAGTGCTATCAAGACTTTCAAATTCCAAAGTAAAATTAAACAGATCCAAGCTGTGCTTCTTTCCTCTTCTGATACCCTATTCCATGGTATTTTCTGCAGCAGACTGATAGAGTGTTAAATGTTCTTAATAGTGCTATCTAGGTAACTGTACGCTGAGTCTACCCATTATTTTCTCTCTCTGTACTGACTGTCCCAGAGTATTCCGTAGAGCACATAGTAATATCTAAATATTTGGTTGTCTTTCTGATCCATCAGAGTATAAAAATGGACAGGCATTGGGTCTCAAAACCTTTTTGAGAGCAGATTTTATCAGCAGCCATTCACTGGAACTCAAAAGAATGCAGCAGGCAGAGGCAGGCAAAAAGAACAGTGTAGCAGCTGCATGGGTCACAGGTACAGCTACCACTAAATGACCATAAATCCAGCCTCCTGTTTTTGATACGAGGTTGCCCAAGTGAGGACCTGGGGTTTTATTTCATGATTTAGAGCATGTTCTTTTCATTTCCAGAGCAGAAACTTAAAGTGAATCTGTGGATGCATGTAGGGATTTAGTCACCTTCAGACTATCTCTAGGAATAAAAGTGGTAATGAATATATCTAAAAATCATCTAACTCCTTGTCCTCCCCTGCAACTCCCCCTGAAGCACTAACAGAGTAATTTTCCAATTAAAAACTAGACAGTCCACAAGCTTGCCAGCCACTCATTTGTAAAAAGACACAGGGCACCCATTTTAATGCTGCAGTCACATTTTAATCAAATATTAATCTTTAGAGGTCTTTGAAGGGAGGAGATATGCTCTCTTTGACAAGCTGATTCTTAAAATAACTTTTTTTGCTTTAGCAGTTAACAGGTCAAACGAGAATGCAGCAGGCAAGTCATGGACTAAACAGCACTTTCAACAAAAAAGACTCAGCAACATCAAGCAAGTGTCAGAAAGCACAAGCTGAGGGGGATGGGACAGTAAGCAGGACATGCATTAACTTTCAAAGTTTGCCACTGTCCAATTGTTTTTGGATATTGTGCATGACAGCGCAGGTCATCCACTGGAGCAGGAACCTTCAGACTAGGGGCTGCAATAGCTCAATGCCTCCTTGAAGCCGAAGTTCCATGAGGAAATGTGACTTGATCTAATTTTGGAATCTGGAAAAAAGACAAACATCAGGAAGGAAGTTTAAAAAAAGTTTAAGTCCTTTCAAAGAAAAAGGAAACTCAAACCAGATAAATTCACATAGCAGTAAGTCACCATCAAACTGCTATGACGTCTCCTTGAGAACAGCACATAAGAATTGCTTGTACCTCTCTGAAATATTTGAGACGGGGAGCAGGAAGTCACTACAATCTGTGGATGGATTTAGCCCAATGGTTTCCAGCTGTCTCTGTATATACTGGTAGTTCAGATCTTCATTTGTGTACAACACACACAGCTCTACTATGTTAGGTGATCACAGAGCTCCATACTTTCCATTTCAGACTCTCCTATCTATAGAATAACCTTTGTAACTGAGGGCTGGAATACTCCAGACCCCACAGATGATTAAAGCTAACAGACAGGAGATCTGTCACGAAAAAAGAATTGTAACAGAGGAAACTACTTCCAGGTTTCTGGGATAAAGAGATAAACCACTAATTCCACATGAATTCTTCAGTACTGTGCATGCACTGACAGTGAGAACAATTCTCTGTAGGTGTCTGCAGGATTGCTTTGGTCAATTGGGGGTACCCGGTACAGCCTGACCCGTAACGTCACTGAACAACAGGATCAGAGGATCAGTCAGTTCCTGTGATTCACCTGGTAAACACAAGTCTCTCAGGGACTTGTTTGCTGAATCAATTCTCATTTAACATGGGCAGTATTTAAAAATTATTGGGTCACAGAAAAATGAAATTAAGACTTTATTAGCCAAGTCCCAGTTGTAGGAGAGTAAATCCTCATTATGCTGTAAAATGGTCTAATTTCTATTACAGGGTTTTTCATATGGGTGATGGATGCATGTTGACCTCATAATGACCCCAGAGGGCAAAGGTTTCCTCCCATTCTCACTTTGTTTGTCTCTCCTGTCTTCTTCCTCTTTCCCCTCCTCCCTCTCTCCCTCCCACCTCTCTTTTTCTCTGAAAGCCCTGTAAACTGTACAGAATTTATTTTGAGCCGGTGGAAAGGGGTTAAATCGGCACAGCAAAGAGTGCTACTACCTCCTCCTTCCCTCATCTCTTCTCCTCCTGCACAGTGGCAAGCCAAACTGCAAAAGCAAAGTCAGAGGAAGGAAAAGGAACAACATAAAGCATTTTTAAAACACCCATTCTGAAATGTTAAAAATTATCAAACATAACTGAATGGAAAAGAATTCCAGCTTGTCTTTTTAAAATGGAAGAACACTGGCTTTAGACTCTACTCCCACCATGGGTATGAAATAGGCACAAGGGTCAATGAGATTTAACATGTAAGTAGAGGGAAAAATCCCTATAACAATCTTCTACCATACTGCCATTACTGAATTTTAAGTACAACTTCTCCGACAAATATATTCTATAAACTTCAGACATTTTAGTATACCCAGAGACAGTCTATCCTCTTTTGCTTTAATATGCCCCAACACTCCTGTGATCAATATTGAATTCATAAAGTAAACAAGGTCCAGCTGGGTAAATAATGAGCACAAGCACACCTTAGCAAGTGGTTATTTATCCTAAATCAACCCTCAAACAACGTTATACCCTGTTTCTTGGAATCAGTGTAGTGCTGGAATTTCACATTTCAGCAATACAAATCCATGTCTTTACCACAAGTGCTAATTATAGAGTTCAGCTGCTGCTTCTTCTCTTTTTAAAGTAATTTACAGTTGTTCTCATACAGGCTATGAGTGTTGTCAACTCACCTATGTTTTCAGCTGAGTAAAGTATCTCACGCTTCCCGACTGGGGTGCTACGCAGTGCTGCTGTATGGCCCTTCAGGGAAAGCAGTAGTGAAGCTCATCAGTAGTCATATTTCTGCACTGCCAAAGTTCTGTGTAACCATCAATGAGTCAGTTAATTTTCCCTCTGACATGTGCATGTCAGTGCTAAATCTCTGCATCTGTAAAACACTTTGGGATCCCTGACAAAGAAGGACTTTACGTAAAGGTCAGATGAATAACTTTCTTCTTCAGCAAAACCATTTTAAGATAATTTAAACAGACGTGCAAGTCTAGCAATCTGGAAATTCTCACAGCTGCTGTTTGCTACCTAAACTCTGCTGCTTAGAGTCATGTGTGTTCACATGATCTGCTAAGCTGGGAGCAGGGGGCTGTCTTTTGCTCTTGAACTTTTTCCTCCTGCACTTTACAATCAGTCCAGCAATGCTTTTATTGTGTAGTGCTGAATACATGAGCATGCATGTAAAGGGCATATGATGGAAGTTGCTTCTAAATGGTTTATAACTAATCTGTCCTTTATTAGCATTTCTTTAGGAATTGAAATAAACTCATTACAATTTCAAGACTTTTTTCTTTTCAAAAACAACCCAAAAACTAGATCCTTAGTTTTTGGTCCTTAGAATTTATACTGCACTTTGCCTTATATGGCAACCACAGAGTAAGGGAACCGTATGTTCGATTTGCATTTTCTCTAGGTATGAAAATAGGTATACTGGTTATCTTTAGACAGTATTTATATCAATTTCACTTTCCCAGGATTCAATATACAGAGCATACCTCATACAGGCTATAGTGTTTTCAAGAGCTATTTAAAGGCTTCCTGTGAGTAACAAAGAAAACTAACTCTCTGGAAAGACACGAAGCTTACAAACTGAAACTCTGATGAAAACTTCAGTAATGAGCATTGAGAAATATAAGTAATCATTATAAGAATAGCATAACCCATCAAAGTCCGTAGGTCAGACAGCTTTCTAGTTCTGTGTTGTAACAGAACAGTGGCATCAGCACAGGGCACTACAGGAGAATTAATGACTAGCTGTAATTAATGGCCCTGGGCTATGCCTGAGGCAATCAGCTCCTCCCATCTACTCAGGAATCCCAGGAGATACTCTAGTCTCCTTTGGAACACTAACATCTAGTTTTTAGTAAAATTCTTTCTACACAGAACTTTTGTGCTTAGATTATTGGGAGGACTTTATGTACATACATGAATAAAAATACAGTCAATTAGGGAGAACATATTGGAGTGAAAAGCACTATCAGTGCCTTCAAGACTGAGTTCAATGGGAACAAATGTTCTCAAATAATAAAGAATGCAAGTGGGCTAGTATTTTTGATCACATGCTCTCTACATTTGAGGTGAGACCTATACTGCATTAACAGCTTTCTGTCAGTCTTGCAGCGCTTCAGTTCCTTCAGAAAGTCTGTTCTTCACCCCTGCTCAACTGTCTTGTTCTGCAACATCTCACTTCACTACCACTGCTATGATCACTGCTGTAAAAATGTAAGAGAACCTTTTGGATAGGTGCTAGGCACTTCAAAAATTGGTTATAATGCATGTACAACAAAGATAATAATCATTTTAGTCACCATTGCCAGGAAGTTATCAGCACATTACAGATCTTAATTTGATGTTAAAAAAAAAAGTGGTGATACATCATACGTTGTTTTATTCCCTGCCACAGTCTCTCTTCAGTTACATTTTCTTATTCCACACCCACAGACTCCCTCTGCAAACATTCACCGACTGCCTCTTGGCACAGATAGCAAACACATTACAGACTTTGAGCAAAGAAAAGAATCGACCACTCTTCTCAGGTGAGCTCTGTAATACTGCAATAGACCCTTCAAATCTGGAACCTGGATATTCTCTTCCCTAGAAAAGCCTTGCATTGAAGAATAATCCATTTGACTGAGATGCAATCTGGAATGTTGCCATACACTACAGAAGTAATTCTCAACATGACTAGCAACATGAAACAGAGGTATCTCTGCTGAGCACTACACACCAAATCTCAGCAAGCTCAGCTCCACACTTACATTCAAATACTCTCTACTAACAGCCTACCAATAAATTAACAATCAGCAATACTCTCATCACATAGTATAAAAAATCTTATCTCATGTGTGTTTAGACTTACGGCTTGTTTGGTTGTCACACTTTTGGTCAAATTCCCCATCAAATGCATGCAAGGGCTTTCCCAGTGAGGTCTGTGTGGTCTGTGCATATAATCTAATTGAAAAGGACAAAGTTCTGACTCCTGTAGCCAAATGATGAACATTCTCATTATTACATTTAATTTTTTAAAGACATTGAAAAATCTAACCAGTGTTTGTGTGTTCTTTCAATGAGACAGATCCAATACCAGAACATGGTACTGGCTGTAACAGTTTATTGATTATATACCAACACAACAAAGTAGTAACAGGCATAGACCAGGAAGATTTGCTACCTTGTTTCAGAATTGTCCACAGATTACTTTAATATTAAAGCAGATCTGTACCACAGTCCTCTCCACGGTAAAAAGAAGCTGACAATTTTATCACTGCTTATCATGGCCTGGGGTAAATTATGCATTTGTGTACAATTATCAGTTTTCCACAGCCTTTCACTATGTTTTGGTAGTGATGGTGATGCTACTGAGATGATTAACTAACTTCCCTTCAAAAACAGATAAAAACTGAAATGACAGAGTTTCTGGCAAGAGAATTTCTGGCAGAGGAAGCAAAGTAGGAAATGCAGTTTCTGATATAAAACAGCCCACTCTGTCTCATCTGAGAGAAGGCTTGCTGCCTGGGTATTTCTCAAATGAAAAACTGCCAGGGTTTAAAACAACTGAAGCTTTCCTGCTATGAGAATTATGTGCTTTACAGATCATGGTAATTCCTGACTAAAATATGAAAGAGTCAGTCTTTCAAACTGCTCCTTTCCTTCAGTGAGGTTACATTTACAGTTCAATGAGTGGACTTGGATTACAGGGTCCTTTTTCACTTGAAGAGACTGAGAATATTTGTATATATTGCATAAGCAAGATTCAAGCAGTGAACAAAAAATATGGGAAATGTCTCTCTGAATAAATTACTCAGTCCCTCAAGAATTTTCCTTTTATTATCCCTCACACCTTTCTTTCTGCCTCCTTCCTTCCTCCCACCACTCATCATCTGTCCCAGGAAAATAATGCCAGGTTATTCAATGGCCTTGTTAACATAAGAAATTGTTATGGTACATTGGTATGCTGACAAATCGGGTTTGTACTGTTTGTGGTGAAAAGTGCAACCTGATTCTCCATCCCTTCTGCTGGGAGTTCAGCTGGAGTCACTGAGGAAATCCAAAACTGAGGAAGAAACCTGGACTTTTAAAATGAGCACTGGCAGGCCAATACTGATGACTGAAAACAAGGAATAACCACCCCATACTACTTTCCCTGCTGAAGCTGGAAAGCTAATTGGGACACAGCCCAAGAGCAGTATGAGAAGTCACATTATCACTTCTCCCATGGCCTTAATCTCTGTCACTGATGGTAAAGATAAATTCTACATTTTATTGCTCACTTTTCCTTTCAGTGATTGCTCTCTCCATCTCATAGTTATTTGTTTAGATTTTTAGCGCATAAAAATCCTGGCAATGCTACTGTGGGCTCTGAGCCATCTGAGCAATCTTCTTTAAATACACTAACACATCATCCATATGGTTATCCAATATGTAACTATTTACCTTCCACGATAATCACAGAGGTAATAAAAACTGTTAAAAGCTTCACAAAACTTCACAAAAGACTGTCACCCTAATTAGGAGTCTATGATTTTCACTGAATAGCAGAGTTTTAGGCATCAGTCTGAATGATCCCCTTTTTGAATATACCTTCATTATTATATGTCTTCCTTAAAAAAGACTGAAAGATCAGATGAGTGGTTGTCCTTAGGAGCTACCTGTTTGAGATCACTGCTGTGTGTGCCCCAGTAGTCTGATACTATGCAGTTCACTATGTTCTGGAAGATATCCACTTCACAGACAACATTTAGCAAGGCTGTGAAGACTATCTGAAAACTAGAAGGAGACATACCAAGGAAACTCCTTTCCAAGTATGATCTTCCCCAGTAGCTTATAATTTTTTAATGGATTTCAACAGAGGTTCCAAATTTGGTAGAGGGCCCGATCAAGGTATAAATAGTTTGTTTTTTATAAAAGCTGTAATTGGTACTATTTCCTTTAGAGTCAATTTAAAATTTTTTTGCCCCTTTCAGAGATTCCCTGTTTCCCTAGAAGACAATAATATTTGGATGAGAAATCACTTTTTTGAGACAGTTACAACATGTATTCTCTTACATCATGTGCAACACTGTCTATCACAATCTTCTATGTGTACTTCTGGCAGTAACTGATGCTGTTGATCGTGGCTACTTTGTACACTGTAGCTTGTGAGCTAACATTCTATGCCAAAAGTTGGTTTTGAGTATTCCAGACACAATTCCGTAGATGGATTAGTGATTACTGAGCTTGTGGAATAAATCAATGAGCTCTTAGGCCTGCATGCCTATAGTAAGATGGAAGCTTTTTAAGCATGCTTTAAGACCTACAGTACTTAGGTCTCTCGGGATACTTGCAAAATTGTGTCTCTTTTTATCAGAAGTGACTAAACCCAGAAAGGACTAGGAGGAGAAGGAGGATGGAAAGCCATGTCATTCCTTTTCCTGGCCAGCAGATTTCATAAGCTTTGGGATGGGGACACAATATACTCATTGCACCAATATAGAAGTTCAGTCCCTCTGCTATCATGGAACTTGAGAAAGCCTCTTCTTGGGGCAACAGAGTTTTCTTTTGCCACCAATAGAGATAACAGGCGTCAGACTTTCAAGTGGAAGATGTATTGTTTTGTAGACAGAAAACTAGAAGAAATTATATTTAATCGACACAGTTTGAACCCCTATGACTGTACGTTTCTCAGGACAGCGTGTTGTTTGTGTGAGATGCCACCATAGGACTCATGCTGCTTTAAGGTTTCAGGCCCTGCCTTGGCAACTTTGGTTGGCAGGAGCTTTTCCACTGAACTCAAATGTAACAAGAAAATTTCTATGTTGTTTTCCTAAATATCATAAGTAGAAGCAAACTCAATATACTGAAACTGGCATCAGGAGCCCCCTGCAGCTCTAAAAGTGCAGGTATTAGTGTCCATTAGCACATCTTAAAGCACAAGAAACTACTTTGCATAAATTGATTGACTAAAACTGAAGGTGAAAATGAAGACCATGTTGGAGTCCAGTGAAAAAGCTTTTCAGGTACCAGTGAAACAGTGTAACAGACTGATAAACACAGAATTTTACTCTGGGCGAGGAGGATGAGCCTTTTTTTGACAAATAGAAAGTTCATCAAGACTATATTCAGCCCACAACAGACTTTTGTCTCTTCAACTACGAACGAAAATTTTAAAAAGCAGTTACCTAATTCCATTTTTGTCATATGCATTGCAATTAGTTTAGCATCTAATTTAAATGTGACTGCATTATGAAACTTCACAGAAACACACTGAAGCAAATGTTTGTTTTAAGATCACAACATCAGTACAACTATAGAGCATCTTAGCAGATACAGGACTTCTAGCTCTTCAGAATAACTTCAAGACAAGGAAGACTACTTGTTTCATTATCTTTGTAAATCCAAATAATCTTCTGCTGTTCCAATGAACACAGATCACAGGAAAGAAAAGGATGTCTTTATTTTACTAACAGAAGCCCAACTCCATTAAGAAGAGCCAGACTGGTTATATTACTCTGTGACATGTGCAAGGGGAGTATTTCACAGAACAAAACATAGGAATCTTTGCCATAGTGTTTACAACTTAAGGCCACATTGGGTACATTAGAACAGACATAACAAGATCAAAGAAATCACCATTCCTCTTTGCTTCCTGTTGCTGTACAGCCTTCCCCTCTTTTGCGTTTATTATTTTCTAAGTCAGACTGCTAAAGCTATGAGTTCCCAACGGGACCCCAGCTTCAGGGGCTAAGTACAACTGAGGGCCTGTGTGATCATCCATATGCACATTTTGTACAAAAATAAACTCTCTACTTGGTCCATGTTTCATCTGCCAGTTGGCTAGATTGGTTATTTATTCTGTTGGGAAGAATGAACACCCTTTTTGCAACAGAGCTTTACCTTCCCTCTTTCTCTATTTCCATCTATCAACCTTGTAGGAAAGTTGCAACTACTAACAGATAAACCTTAACTTTTGTTTTGGCTAAGACCTACAGAAAATACCTGTGTTACAAAATCTGAAACTGACCCATATTCTGAATATTTGAGGTCTGTGAAGGGGATAATAGACACACAACTATCCCTACATTTTTCAATTGACACAAAAATAAACCATTTGTAGACACACTCATGCAGGTTATTTCTGTTTCTAAGCCTCCTGTTACTATATTTGGCCACAGTCACAACACTATAAAATAAATAGATGTTCTTCTGTATCTTTATACCTACTTTCTCAAGCTCCTATCACTGAAGCACCTTTCACACCTCCTTTTTCATATTTCATCAATTTTTTTCTTTAAAG
>NW_008238358.1:6181175-6214032 GCF_000691975.1 Corvus brachyrhynchos
CTAGAAATAAGTAAATAAATATAGAATTATTGGTGGGTTTTTATAAATGCTTCCAAATTTCCCTTGCTTTCAGACTGCACAGCAAGACCTGCCTTGGGTTTCCCTGCCTTTTTGCCTAAAGCCATGAGAGACAGCCTGAGATTTCACATCAGTAGCTTTTACTAAACGTTTTTTTTCTCTTTGAACAAAGCATCACCTTAACATCTGAACAGTAAAATTCCATCTTTCCTTTTTATTTTCCCATGCATCATTTAAACATGCTGCTCTGAATTCTACAGTTAGAGTATTCCCGAGTAGTTACAATCAACAACATCTTTAAAGTCAGATACAGCAGGAAATGTGTGCTATCCAGGATAGTTTCACACATTTGTTTGCTGTATAGTAGCCTCAATTTAAATATGATAATCTAATTTAGTAAAAACGAACTGAAATCAGATTTACTGCAAAAACTTTTAAAATTTAATTTTCAGACTAGCAATCAATGCTTATTCAGTTTTCATCTTATCCCTGCCTCCCTTTTTGTAGATGTTTAAATGACACTGAATTAAACAATTGCACAAATTTTAAAAAATGTAGGAAAATTACCATCTGCACTAAATTCATGAATAAAAAGGTCCAGAGAAATCAGTCTTTATGAGCATTTGTCTTAACAGAAAAAAATTATAAAAAGCAAAAATTCTCACAGTAGAAATAATTTTTAATTTTTTTTTCTGGCATTCTGTCTTTCAAATCATTTTGAAACATAAATGACAGAAATTAAAAAGGGAACTCTCACTATCATCTCATTCAAAACCTTACTCAATTCCCGAAATATCACTTACAGGATTAAATATTAAAACATCTTCAAAGAAAGAACTCTGTTGAGACACACAGCAATAAGCCTATTACTATTCACAGACATAAACAGTATCTAAGTATTATCTGCTCAGTATTACACTCCATTACATTTCCCCTAAATCTTTGCAAAATAAAAATATACTCTGGTAAACAACAAGAATTGCAACAGAGGGAAACAAACAAAAATCTTAAACTTACATTGATGTGTTATTATAGGTCGTGCACAGCAAGTAGCCCTACGGATACATTTTAGGTTTTTTATCCATGCTCCGTTCTTGTTGCTGATGTGACCACTTAGGCACATGGTCAAGTTGCAATCAGCTTCCCTCTCAGTGATGTATGAGAGCTGTGCTGATTTATCTCGTCCTTCTGCAGCAGATTAGCACTAATGTTTCTGCTTCTGTATCCTACCTTTCTTCAGCATAGACTCTGCACTATCATTGGCAATCCAAATTAAAGAGCCAGTGAATGTAGAACAGTTTTGGGGTTTTTTTTTCTGAAATCATTGCAAAGCAGGTAGTCTCACACAAACAGAATCTTTTATCCATTGAGCCTCTTTTTTAACACTTTTGGCAAGAACAGTAGTCAGAGATACAGAAGAATGGTTCCAGTAAATCTGCTATAGTCTTCTAGTGATTTATTCTGTTAAAGGAATATTCTCCTATGCAGATGGCCCTAGGCAAGAGATGCCTGTAATGCAGCAACGTTTCAGCCAAAATAATGGGATTTTCACTTTGTAACACAAAGGTATTGTGTTACACACAGTGAAACTGAAGTTTAACCCAAAGAAGTGAACAATGTGAAATCAATTCATGCAAACAGGGTTTATGAGGAAAAAAAAGCAAGTTAAGTACCTTATACATTAAAGGTACTTAAAAACTGATCAAGTTAAAAACTATTTCAGTGCCTTACAGTGCATACATTCATTACAAATTCTCTCTTTTTGCCTTAGGATTGACAGATTTTACACTATCAAAAGTATTACAAAGAACCTGACTGAATCTTTTTGTTACTGTTTTCAGTTTGCAGTAAACATCTACTATTTTAGCAGTAAAATACAATTGTTAATTCACAATCTCTCAATTCAAGACACCATGAGACACAGCCATTTAAATTTTCATTAGGACTTTGAAAAGTATTTAGGAAAAAATGGATGTCTTAGACCATCTAGTCTTGAAAATGTGAACATTCTGACAAGTGTGCTCACTGTCAAAATGACTCACATCACTACTGTTCCTAGCTGCTACTCTTTCTGATCACAGAAGTATTTCTCTCTGTTTTTAAGAACCAAATGCATACCTGAATATTAAACAAGAAATATATGCTGCTTAAACATTAGCAATATTTGAGCAGCAACTCATAAAGACCTATTCTGTGTCTATTATCAGCATTCATTTTTAAAAAACATTATATGGAGTGTCTTGCCTAACCAGGAAAGTAACAATGAAATTGTATTAACCCATTACTTTGTAAAAAATGCTACTACAAAGGACTATCTTTGCTCTAATATGAAAATCTAATGTGGTAACATCCATTTCAAAGTGCTTTCTGGATTATACATATACTGATTTTTACACCTGCACAGGAGCACACAACCTTGGGGACAGAATGTAAGAAAGACCTAAGCATGATCACTAGCAGAGAATTTATTCAAAAGCAGTTTTAGTTCTAGGCATGGGACTGCATGAGACTACTTCAAGCCACTGCAGCTTTCCTCCTCTTTTTGTGCGCTGTTGATAAGGAATGAAATGTATGACTGAAGAAGGGCATCCAGAGAAAGTGACAATCTCCTGAGGGAAGGTGTGTGAAAAAAAAGCTTCAAGGTACCCCCAATACTGAGCTGACAGCACCTGGACTGATGTACCTTCAATGCCTTCATGCCCTTCCAGCCTTCAGAGAGCAATTTGTAAATGCTGACTAAGCATCTTTTGGGTTTGAATTTGAGAAGTTTCTCTGTGTGAGAGATGCCAACTACCAGACGTTCAAAGAACTGAAAGTCTCTGTTTGAAGAAAGATGGAGGTTGGTGCTACACTCCCATCTGACTTTGAGTCCTCTTCAGGACTACACTCATCCAAAGAGCAGCAATTCTACATTTAGTTGTCTTCCCTGGGGAACAAGATAAAAATTCCCAACTGTTATGTCAGCACACTATCCTAAAGAAATAGCTCTATTCCATTAGCAGTTCTACAGTTAGGAGTATTCCTCCTCTTCTGTGGAGAAACATCCTACAATATCAAAACAGAAAGATTCACTGCATCAGAGAGGGCAGAACGATGTTGATCTTCCTGACAGGGTACCACCAGCAAAACAGGGTGTGACACGGATGTTGCAAACAAAAGTGGAAAGTGCTGTCAGTTCTGAAGGCAATATCAGTTGCAAGGACACTTTTTTCCTCTAAGACCTGAAACAAAATTTGGATCCCATGGTTTCACGTATGTCTTTGCTGTACTAAGATAAAGGTATGTAGCCAAAATAACAAAATCTTTAAATCTGGTGTACAAACAGCATTGGAGCTGCTACTGCAGATACACACAGAATCAATCTCAAAAAAATCAACTCCACTTCAAACATTACCATTTATAATGTCCCCAAACTCCCATCAGATGTTTGTTTGGAACCTCACCACTCTGATGGTCAGAAAGAAACTTCTAATGTACACTCAAACACTCAAGCTGCATTAGTACCCATCTGCTCCTGAGCAGCACTATCCTTTAACAGTTTCTATCCCCTGAATGGTGGTCTTGTGTACTTACAGACGCCAACCATATTCCATATCAGCTTTCATATCAACCAGACTAAACCAGACATGCTCTTCTATAATATAACAGTCAGTCTATCTCTCTTATCACTGTAGTCTTTCTCTTCATCTATCCCTGTTTGAGTTCATCTCTTCTAAACCTGGGAGAGCAGAACCATACATACTATGTTCCACTTGGACTGAACACAACAGTTTATTCTGGTAGACCAAACAAACTGTGGTTTTAATACATGGTGCAATAACATGTAAGCCTCCTACTACCCTATCTTCAGCAGCTAAATACTACATATTTATCTGTAATTAAATTCTGACATTTATCAATTGGGATGTGTTAATATGTACTTTCTCTGCTATACTACATGAGGTCATGAAGTTAGGAATTAACACCAATTGGCACTGACTTATGTCCAAGTGCTTTTGGGTAACATTACTGCTGGCCCACTTGTGAACTCCCAGTTTTTTACTGACACATCATATTGGCTTTATAAGGTAATTTCCAGTTCTCTGAAGCAAGTTGTTTCCATAACTGTTCAGCAAGGAGGAGAAAAAACAGCCATTGTATCACTGTTTGCCACTAAAAAGCATCATCTGTCCTTTCTAAGCCCCAGTGGTTTCTTTAAGAGTTACACACAAGCTATGCAAACAACACACTAATACTCCAAACATGCAAATGGATTATATGTATTTCTACAGGAAACTATTCAAGGCAATTGAGAGTGTAAAGTCAAACAAATTATCATCTATAATTGACAACATGCAAGTAACTTTTAATTAAACATGACTCCTCTACTGAAAAAAAAAACACATTAAAACCCTACTAAAAGGGAATATAGCTAATGAGGAGGGGGAAGTGGGAGGGGAAGGAATGAACAAAACACTGTTTTGTGAAGAGGGTGTTGTTCACCAAAAAAAAAAAATTTACGAAGCAGACTTTTAAATGTATTTCTAACTAATTATTGATTCAAAGCCCACATCAATTTCAAGCAAAAACATACATGCAGGTAAAAAATGCAGGTTCTCACAACCACAAATAAGATACCAGAACGCTTATTTATGCAAGCAACTGATTTGTTTAAAATGTCAAATATTAGATTGAGACAGGCAGGAAGAATTTTGGAGTTAAAATGATCAACATTATTATTAAAGAATAATATAGAGACATCTAGAACCTATTGAAAACTATACACAGAAAAACCCTAAGCCAATACCCAGAATTTTTAAGCCACAGCTGGAGGCCCATCACAGAAAGGGCACTTAGCTGCTTGTGCTGAGGTCCCAAGAAAGCTTAGTAAAGGGAAATCTCTTCAGTTGAGAATGTGTGCTCAAGTAAGTGTTGCATATGACGCATCTAGACATTAAAGGCTTGTTCAACCATTCAACAATCATCAAAACACTTACAAAAAACAAATGTATGCTGTCTTCTCACTTTGCATATGGAAAAAGCAAGAGGGTGAAACTAAATGCCTTGACCAAAATTGCAATAAGGTGACTTTCATAAGACAGGCTTATATGACTTGCCTTTTTGCAGCTATAAATCAAATAACTCCATAGCAGAGCTGGAACATCTTTAGGCTTTCCACAGGGAAGAAAACAGGAATTTATTCGTAGTCTATCTAATCACTGACAACCCATTCCTCCCGCTCTCATTACATGGAAAAAAAATAAGGGAATATACAAGTTTCCAAAGGCCAACTCAGAGCTTGCCCTACATTTTAACCTCAGTCAGCAAATTATCCTAGGGATAATAGTATTTCTGCCAGCGAAAGCTCTTTTGCAACTATTCCTTGTACCAGTCCTTCATTAGGCTAACTCTGCTACACAAAACCCCCATTTTCTCAACCTAACCCTATGACATTTTCCCCACAACCCAGCCAGCAAAATTTTTAGTAGAGACTATGGTTTTAGTGAGTAGAAGACCTAGTAATGCTTAGGGAAAATAAATCAGTGGGAACACTTTAACTCCAGGTATCCAGTCTACATCTCAAGGCTCTTTCTGCAAGAACTAAAAGGACCTTTTTTCAGAATTAAAGTTGAGCTGGGATTTGAAATACAGAGATCTCTAAAAATCAGGGTAGTCTTCCAGCTGCAAACTGCACAGGCCACAATGTGGGCTATGTAAGCAGCAAGGACGAAGAACAAAACTGAAATGATTACATGCTGTCCCATGGGCTACAGAACCCACTTGCCAAACAAAACTTTTCTAAGAACCTCTGGAAAAAGCTGAGTATACAGAAAGCACAAGCCTGTATCTTATCCTTCTGAAGGCTTTTCCTTAGAACAGTGTTACAGTTTCTCACTTTTCTCAAAGTGGTCATCTAGGTCTGCTTGCATTTTAGTGTTGGTGTTGTGAAATGTCCCTTTCCCACTTCACATCAAAGCTGCAGACAAAATAAGAGGTGACAGTTATAAACTATCTTACTGAGTGGCAATGTAATAGTGTAAGTGTTTTATTCCTTACTTTCCCTTAAAGAATCTCTGGCACGCTGAATCTATCATTAAATGTATACTTAAAAACCAAGAGATATAAAATTAGCTTTATAGCCTTCAGCCCCAGACAGAAGAACTAGCTTCCTCATTTGATAATGGTGTATCTGCCCAATGGACAGATATGGCCCCACAAAAAGATGTTTAGCTTCAGAGAGCCCGTGTGTAAAGGCCACTGTAAGACATGTTAGACATCACTTAAAAAATATAAGAGGCCAAAATCCAACTTGGGTGAAGAGAACAGGGAAGAATAGTTTTAGCAAATGGAGACAGATACCCTAGGTAAAGAGGTAACATTTCATACACTGAATGTGGGATAGGTTTCTTATCCAGAGATCAATTGCCGTGAGTTGTACCTTAGGTATAATAACTTTCTTCACCTGCAACTAAGTTTGGAATAAGTAAATCCAGACATGACAGGTACACTGTTTCTTTTCAATGGGTATTCTTTCCACTTTTTTTTTGTTTTTAACAACTGTGGATTTAATTGTAAGTCGTGATACTTAGTGTATTTTTTTCACTCTTCTATGCAGAAAAGTTTCTGTAAGTTTCAGGTTCCTACCAGCACCCTCTAATCTCAATCAGTAAGATTTGCATAAGGCAGTTTTCTTAAAGAATTGTGCAGCAAAAGGAAAAATGGCAATCACACACTAGTAAGAAGTCAAGATTGTAAAGAGGAGATGGACATGGCACTAAAATGTTACTGAAAAGTGAGCTATGGTTGTTGAGTATTACTGCATTTTGGAGATCAGACACTGTGAGAACATAAGTAACAGTCAGGAGGGCCAACAAGAATCAGGTTTGTTGAGTGAAGGACACAGAATCAAGAGTTATTTGCTTCAGCCATGCCTCAGGGAGAAGCATAAGATTAATGATCCAATTTTTGATGAGCAACTTCATTCTGAAGACGAAATGAAGTTGCTGAGTATACTTCCACTTCAATATTTACAGAAATTCTGCGCAGAAGGAGAGTGGAAATAATTTCTACTGGTCATTGAAATGAAATGCACATGCTTTGAATGTTGCAGCTTCTGTAGAATACCGTGTATAATTACTATTTGTGCTTTATTTTCCTGAATTAACTGATTAACTTGATTAACTGCTGCTAAACAGCCAGCCAATTTTTGACTGGAAAACAAGATGTAACATGAAGCAAAAAGGTGAAGCTAGAGGTGAATTTTGGGTCACTCCTTCCCCCTCATGCTTTCTTACAACATGGGCACAAAGGGATATTCCACAAACACCAAAACACATCTGCAACATGTGGAAATTTATACTTTATCAAAATGCAGTCATCAACACTGTTCACTGAGACAAGAGATCATTCACAATTTATTGGTTTTATTTACTTAATGATGTACGCATTGATAGAGGGGCAAATGTAGCAGAACAGTGATCATGCCAAGAGGTCCTTGTGAGGCAGTGCCAATAAAATCCTTAATTTTCATTAATTTAAGTGGTAGTAGATGTGCCAAAGAACGGAATGCAGGTTGCACCAGTTTATGCTGGGTGTGTTCTGTCCTGGGACAACTAGGAATAACTCATAAGAGGAATGAAAACAGGTAAAACAGAAAAATAAATGGAATTACATATTCTTGCCAATACGTTATTTTCTAATACACTTTTCCTTCTTTCATTTGAGAGTGAATTTTCCCAACTGATTCTGTAAACCTTTATAATACTAGAACTGCAGTAATTTTCCATTCTTTTCCATCCAATGCACATGGACGCCACTAACCACTTCAGATCAGGCTGTATATAGCACCACATAGTAAGGTTCCTTAAAATTAACAAAAACCCAAAAATGCTTGGAAATTATTCTTCAAGACTGAAGCATTAAATATCACTACTCTAAGATCAGACAGCCCTCACTTATAGTTAAGAGAAACAAATCTGCAAAGCAGAAAAATGGACTTAACCAAAGTTGGAGGCTTTAAATACGGTTATGTGGGTCGCTGTTGGTTTATTTTCTTTTAATCACTGAAGTAGACAAAGAAAGAAATGTAGTAGCTGTCACCTATCTGGATATCAGTAAAATATTTAATAGTCATAGCTCCTTTTAAAAACTGAAAATGCCTTGGGTAGAAGCAGTGTCATGAAAATTAACAATTAGCCAAATGACTGCAAACAAAAGATAATGAAACATGGCAACACATAAAAAGGTGGCAACTAAAGAAAGTGGGAAACGGCTGGGTTCTGGTTTTCTTTTTCTTTTTATTCATAATCTCAAAGAGAGAACAAACAACTTGATAACATGAAAACACTGGAGAAGGAGAAGACAAAAAAAATGGACAAAAAATAAATGTAATATGTAAGTCTCTAGGGAATCAGCAATGCTGAGGAAAAGATACATTTGGAAAAATTCAATGGAGACATCATTTGCATAGAGCTAGTGACTGAGCAAAGTCTAGGAAGCAATAATCCTAACTTGGAGTATACAAGCATGCCTTCCACTGTCATCATTTCTACCTCTGTATAGGTATCTATGTGAGCTTAACTAGTGACAGTTTTTCTACAATGGCAAAATGCTCTTTTCTCAACAATTATCAAATGCTAGCATGTAAAACTGACAGTAAACATCAGATTAGGTATGTTCCAGACACATATGAAAGACAGGGTCATAAAATTCTGTGTTCCAGAGATCTCATACAAAGAAGCATGATGGCATTTCCAGTAATTTAAGAATAGTCAGGTGATTTTTTTTTTTTTTCTTTTAATTATGGCAAAACATAGACATGACCACAGTGTGCAAACGGGGATGGATATAAATACTGAGGACAGTGAGAAATCATCCAAAGGACATGAAAGCAGTTCACAAAAGAACCAAAGAATGAACTCTGAAAACAAATTCTGGAGGGGAACTCAGAATAAATTTGTTACTAGCATGTGATGCACTTGGCCGTGGAATGTCTCTCTAAAAGTGGCACCCATTCACAAGCCATTTGGCATGGATATTTAAAATGTGCAAAGACAAAACTTTACAGAGCATACAATACAGACCAATAGCTCTTCGGTGGAGAGATGGAGAGAGCACATAAAATCAGAGAAATGGAAATAAAGATCTCTTTAAATAAAGACATCATTTTACTTCCAAAAGAAGGGACAGAACTAGTCCTACCCTTGGAGACTGATGGGGAGGAAGCACGAGGGGCTTTTATTTACACAGTACACAATACTGTCACACTCCATTTTTACAGTACATAAACAGTTTGAAGGTTTTTCTACAGTATTGTCTGAAAAAGCAGGTACTGGTCATAGCAAGACACAGAAGACAAAGTACATGGAACATTTTGCCACAGGCACAGCAAATTCTACTGTCCATTATTGCAATGAAATTAGTGTAATTAGAGTGGTTTCACTTAAAACAAAAGAGTAAACAACACTTACTGGAACCCTGCTATCCTGTTTTAAGTTTCCAGATATTTAATCCATGCTGCTGTTCTCTCACTGTGAAGAGAATCTAACAAAATAAGAATATCTTCCCCCCAGTTTTCTTATGCAGCAGTCTGTGATTAATGCCTAATGTAAATAGACAAGCACTGCTGCGGCAGTAAAAATGACAAGATAAAGGACCTACTAAAGAAGGCGGCACATTCATGACCAGTAATGCAGCAGTTTGAAAATAAAAGTAGTAATATTAAGAGATGTTCTTTCTATAGTATCAAAACTTCAATATATGTTTCTATTTATTTTCATCATACTGAGCATATCAATCTTGGGCACAGTCACAAGGACATCTCTTCTAGCAAATCCTACTCACAATAAACAAGCCATTCAAAAATGTTCATTTAAAAAGAACACATCTAATATAAAGATAGCATTCATTATTACTTTAACAACTTTCAAAGAAAGAATTCTTTCTTCCCTCTGTATTCTTTGGAATAATAATTTTCATTTATATATGTGGCAACAGCATAATCAGATAATGAAGATATGCATAGGTAGACTGAAATAAGTGTTTTAGCAATAAAGGTATACTTCAGGATACAGGAAAAATCAACAGAAACACTAACTGGTGAAGACAGAAGAAACATGCTAATGCTTTGCTTTAGCTGGGGACAAGAAAGAATAAACAGTCAATCACAGTCAAGTATCTATTTCTTTCTAGACATTTGATACTGTATTTACACATACATACTACCATAGAGGGCGAGCTTTGCCATTATTCTGTCCCAGGGCAGCAGGCAAATATAAAGTACCTCTCCATCTCCCTGCAGCAGCTACTTGCTAGAGAACAGTTTCACAGATTGGTTTTTGAGAGTTGTTTATTCCCACACTAAAAAGCAGAAACTTCATATGAGTAGTATGAATTATTTTGTTAAATAAGAAGAGAAAATATAACTCGTGGTCTGCTTCAGGATACCACAACCATTCATTACATTTTATTCAATAAAAATTAACTCAATTCTTACTCAAAGACTTTGCCCATTTAATGGATACCAGGAAAGGAAATTCACCTACCATTTTGTAATGATACTCGGATTAACAGTATGGATGACCAAGTAAAATCAATGTGTTAGAGAATTCTTGTGGTAGGAAAATATGCATTCCTACCATTGCTAGGGCTTGAAGCATTTTCAGTACTTTCATTTCCTCACACCTTCCCACAACTTTAGTGTGCAAAGTTGACAACAATCCACTCAAGCATCAATACTTATGGGCTGATCGGTAGCATGTATCAGCCTTTGAAGTCAAATACCAAGTAGATCTTCAGAAAGGTTAAAAGGCAGAAAAATCCACATTCTCTTGTTAAAATAGGAAAAGTCGGTCTCTTAGAATAAAATTATACCAAGTACTTTTTGTATATGAGGTCAGATGGAGGTAACACCCTCCATAAGGCAACTCCATCTGGCAGATGTATGTAAATACATCAGACAGAAAAAAATGAAAGTTTTGATGTGAATTTCTATTGTAATCTCAAATCATATAATCTTTCAACCACACCACAGCAACAGCACAAGTAAATGCCCCAGCTATTTATATGCTCAGATTAAAGTGTAGCTCTTCCTTGATAACTCATTATGTAAAATGGGTACAGTAATCAATTCTGCTACTGCATCAGTGTATTCAGACATATCTTCTTAATTGTCCACACTTTTACTACATTTCACTCCCTTAGCTCTGCAGAGCAATGTGCTAAGAAATACTAAGTGATGGCATAATTCTCACCACCTTTAACAGCACAAGAATTATTTCCTAACTTCTTCATGATTGATGGTTATCTAGTAAAATCTAAATGTCACAGATAAACCTAAGGAGAAATACCCAATAAAACCTTAAGCGGAGATCAACAAAGGTTCCATTAAATGCTAGCAGGAGCAAAAGTGACAAACGTATAAAGAGAAACCATATTAATCAATCTGTAGAAGAGACAGATACCAGAAAACTGTCTGAGAAATGAGGGCAGAAAGAAAAAAGGCATTTGAAAAATGTTTCATGCTTCTAGAGAGGATACAGCCGCTTGAAGGGTATTGGCAGAAAGGAAGAAAAGAGAAAATAAGTCTGTAGTGAGCTTTTAATCTTTCCTTAATTGTACTGAGAGTCTCCAGCATCATCCCCAGAGAGAATTAAGCATAAAAGACTAAGTTACTCAAACAAGTTCCTTTATAACAAGTCCTTTCAGAACAGCATGACTTCTTTGAAGGACTCAGTTTCTCAAAGACTAGGTCACACAAAAATCATATTGTAATGCATATTTTTTTTATGCTAAAACAAAACTACTATATTGGACCTGATTCCACAAACCTGCACTCAGGAATATGTAGATAAGGTTCTGTGGGAATTAACAGAATAGTTTGTCTATTTTGGTTAATACTTCAAGAAAATGGTTTGCACTGGTCATCAGAAAAGATATTTTCAAAGGTCAAGAGAGTGGTGGTATGCAAAATTAAACAGAAATTACTCAGGAAATGGTCAGAGGTTAAAATGTAAGCAAGCTGAACTGTATCAGTAAGTACTAAATGCAGGATGGCAAGGTTTCACTTTAAATGCTTATTATTTATCACCCTCAAACAACTGTTATATAAGCCTGGCTTAGAGCTATGTACAGCATCTAGAAAGAAAAGAGAGTTTTATCAACTTAATTTGAAATTAAGAGTAGTAAAGTTCATTCAGAAGATATTTAGTGAATAAACTTTTATTTGTGAGTTTCAGCTTTCTTTCAGTTTCTTCACTTGGGACTTAACTGAGAAAGTATTTTAAGCAGAGTTCAGAGGAAATACACACTAATGGTTTTATCTAATCAGGCATGGGATAAAGAATAAAGAAACTGAGCCTTAAGCACTACACCAGACTGATGGTATGAATCCATGTATTCTGCTAAACCACTGATTTCAACAACAGCCCATAACAGAAATACTAGATGAAAACTCAAATTTTGTGAACATCCGATTTATGACATAGTTCAGAAATACATGGAACACATGTCTTAAAAGGCAGCACATCTTACGTGGTGTTCTTGCATATTTGTGGCATAAACAACCATTCACAAAAAGAAAAAAACTTATCCATAAGCACACTTGCTTCCATAAATCCCCTTGACATTTCAACATTTCTGAGGGTCAGCAGGCCCTTTCACATTGCTGGTGAACAGATTTCTAGGAATTTTGTAGCTCACTGAACTAATGGAATTTGAGCAATACTCACTAACTCTGAGAACTGCAACTGCAGAGTTTTACTACTCAGATTGAAATGAGGATTGGTTCAAGAGCAAGCACGTGGACTATTTAGGGTTTTTGAAACCTCCTTCTTCTCTTGATATCTGGGACTGGCCACAATCAGCACAGATGACAGGCTGAGTCCTGTAATTCTTATTCTCTGCCATAGGAGAGATACTCCACATTTAGGTCTTAGTTTTCTGTATCTTCCTTTTTAAGTGTACCTCAGGGATGCCTAGAGTTCGTAAGGCTTTGATATGATTTGCCTCAGTACAATTATTGGGCTGACCATTTTGTTAAGCACCCCTGAACTACTTAGCCACAAAATCATTTGAGTGATTCCAGCCTCTTGGCTCTCACATTGTATCAGCTGTGTCAGTGGGTAGAAACTGTTACAGAAGGGATAAAGCTAAAGAGAATTGAAACCTACTGCCACCAGCCTGTGCTGCTTATTATACAAGGAGAAAAAAGTAATCAGCAATTACCTGGGTTGAAATCTCACAAAGCTCATAGATTTAAATATGGTAGTGTTTCACCATGGATGAAAAGTGAGGAGGAACCAGGCTAAGATTTCTAATAATCCCTGAACTCTGATTATGACCAGGAAAAGATATCCATGAGAACTGTACTATCTAATGCAAGCAAAGAGCACTCTTCTTTTGAACCCATTTATTAATCCATATGCCTAAACAATTCATAACGTCTGAGGTTTAGCTTGTTTTAAGTTGCTGAATGCCCATTCAAGGGAGTACTTACTTAAGAAGAGAAGAATTTACATTCGACTATATAGGACTTGTATGTTTCATTATTCTTGCTATATGAAAGTGAACATTTTTACTATATTTTTACAAAATATTTTGTAACTACACCAGACTCTGGGAATAAAAAGTAACAATACATATTACAATGCAACAGCCTAGATTTCAGCTTGCAGTAATCTGTTTTAAGATCTTCCACTGCCACAGATCCCATTGTTAAAGATCTCTAAATTCCTTTAATGCTGGCAGGGCTAAGCTAATGGATTTTTAAAATGTCAATATTAAAACATATCCATTGATCCAAGAAATGGTACCATATCATTTGCCTCACCTATTATATAGTACAAGCAGAAAGCACCCATTCAAATGCAGAATGCAAGCACGCACTCTCTACAGCAATGCCTTGGAGGAACACACCGCTGTATCAACTGCAGTAAAGCAACAAAAAACTCAAGCTTCTAAGGGTTTACTATTTTCTCAATAACCTGGAGACAAACAGTAATAATAGATAAACCTCTTGTGTAAGGACAAAAAGTATAACTCATCTGAAAGGAGACAAAGGACTGAGATGGTAACACCAACCAGAAGATCAGAAAGGGTCGATCTCTGAAATAACCCATTCAAATATGACCCCACGGTTAAGGATGGTCTGTGTTAAATCCAGAAGTTGAGAAGTGTAAGCAAAGCCCTATGCAGTTGATCACTTCGGTATCCACTTAAGGCAGGAAAGGACACTGCCAACCACAAACGCAGCTAGAACCAAAGCTCCAGGCAATCTGACACAGAAGTTTGACAAGGCAAATCTAAATTTGCCTTGTAGCATATACACACACAATACATATTAGATAGATAGCAGATTATATATGCACACATATCTGAAAAAACATAATTCTGTTAGGCTTTTTTTTCTCTCTGTGACAGAGAAGAATGAGAAACATATTTGATAGTAAAAAGTACATCTGGGGAAAAAGCCAGAATCTATTTTATAAGCTTCAAATGTTACGATTCTTCTGAAAGACATTTTTACTTAATAAAAATGAACTAATGAAAGACCAGAAGTTTGTTTCCTGAAATAATATTCATAAGCTCCCAGTTGTGTTTTGCAATATATGTTTTTGCCATTTAGCACATCATGCTTAGAGATACCACATTTAATAATACAATCTGCTGAGGATGAAAAGCACTTTCTTTGCTAATAAAAAAGCTGGTTATAGAAAGTGCAAGTTTGGCAGTAAAGCTTCCAAGAAAAATTGCAGCCTGAAAAACATCTGCAGACTTTAAGTGTATACATTTCAGTTTGTCAGATGTTCTTCTGTAATTTAAATATTTTAAGAATTAATCAAAATACTTTATTTTCTTGGAAATCGGATGAGTTTGTATTTTTCAACTTTACCTCTAACCATGATAAAATATGAGAAAACCAATAAAGGCATTACTTAACAGGGTGACTGACATACTTTCTGGATGTTTCTATTCTTTTTTCTCCAAGAAGTGACCTCAAGTAAGTCAAGTTTCTGCAATACTATTTAAGACCTTTTGAAGTGCTAATGAACATATAAACATTTATAGAGACTATAAATAGGAATGACAATATATTTTTGCACAGTGCCTGGTATAACAGGATTCAACAGGGGGTTCAAGCTGATGGTCAATATTACAGTGAAACAGAATAGCACCTAAGAGAAATTACACGGTAGGATGGTTTAAGAGAAATCACATCTACACAGTCCTATTCCACCTCTGCACAGTGATCAGTGACAGAGTCACAAAATGTTGCTTTTGAAATTGATTCAGAATAAACCGTGAGACTGACATGCAAATCAGATGTAGGGATGACACAGGAGAACATGCAACAGGAAAGTCTGCTGCAGAGAGACACAAGGAAGGATCAGGCCCTTCCAATCAGCTTGTTATTTTTCAGTATTTTCAGTTGCTTAAGGGCACTTCAGTCTGAAGTGCCACTGTCACCTTAAACCAAGGATAGCAACAAAGAAAGGGACACTCAGAGTTAAAACTAACTGGATCTTCTGCAAGAATTCTGCCTCACTGACAACATCAAATATCATAATAATGGCATAATAAATTATCTGAAATAGAGCAGACAACTATTGATTATGAATTTTTCAGTCACAATGCCATTATTTAGCAAAGGATTTATCATAGCAAGACTCTACCAAAACACTTGTACACTTTCATCAGTACATATAACACAAATACAAAAGCTGCATTACTGAAGTGAAAAATCTTGTTCCTAGATAAGCTTTTCCACTGCCAGTGGCCAGGAAGGTTTCCTTAGGAGATACACTGTCATAAACCGTATTCACAAAATCTGCATCTGTTCTTAAAATATAAAGTGATTAATACAACCAAATGAAAGCAGCAGTCACCGTGTTGCTATGCTGACAAACATGGCTGGTTCTGATACATGTTTGGCTACTGAGGGTTAAATGCTGTTTCATGCTCATTTAAATCTGCTCTATTAGAGCATCACTCATTAAAATTAGAAATGTCTGACAAAGCAAAACAAGAGGAAGAAAAACTAAAAGCACATTACAAAGATGATCAAAACCAATATAACAGCAGCACTAAAGGCCAGAATCTGCTCCTATGGGGCTCCACGTGTACTAAAATCAGTTGTGCTGTATTCACTTGAAATATGTTCAATTCATACCAGCAACACTGGGAGCGCTATCTGGCACTTTTTCTTGGTATAATAACAACTCTGGAATCCTTCCCTGCTACTCACTTGCATGCTTTCCTGGTATTAACACAGAAAGTACGAAGGTGGGATGTTATCTATTTTCAAAGCTTTGCTCACATCTAGTCAATTCTATGTTTACTGTTGTATTCTAAAACTGGGCACAGGGATTTTTTTATCTTCCTCCTCCTTCCATGTGTTCCTATAGGGGAAAAAAAAAATTGCCTACCCTCACTTCCATTTTCAATGTCTCTCACACTAGCTCTGTGTCTTTGCATAAAAATTTGAATGGGTTATCAGCTGAAGATTTGCAGACAGCATAAGGCAACAGATTCCACACACTTGGGTCCTTCCACGTCTCCCTTCTGTGTTGTATTCTGTGTCTGATAACATGGAATAATGTTATTATTCTGACAAGACGGCTATTTGGGAGGTTGGTGAACACAGTATTCCAGCTACATTGAAAATGCAGGCTACCACAATTTGATCACTTTTACATTTCTCTAATAAAATCCCATTAGAGAGACAAATCATCAAGGAATCATTTGAGCAGTCAATAGAGAGAGGGACATGAAGCGGGTAAAGACAGCCACGTGTTCCATGACCATCTTTTTATACTTTTGTGAGGCTCCAAGCACTTCACTATTTTAAAACACATGATCACCCATCCTGCAAAGCTAAATATTCTGTATTTTATTAACTATAGTTTTATACCTCTAGTATGTTTGCCTATGGGAAATCAGTAAATCAGAGCAGACACTTCTGCAATTGATTACCGGGCAATAAATGGGCAGAGCGGTACACCATAAATCAAGCTGATAGTTTAGGGGCTGGACATGAATCTGATTTTTTCTTTGATTCCCCCCTTCCAATATTTCATTTCTCAGATCAAATTTAATCTCTCACTCAAATGAACTGGAAAGAATTTCTGGTATGGAATACTCATTGGTGAAAAGGTGTATTAGAAAGTACTGACATTTACGTGAGATTCCTAATGCTCCTTAAACATGTTAAAGTGTTCAGGAGTCTGCTAGAGAAAGAAGCAAATACATTCTCAAGTAACAATGCAACATGTATTTTCCAGCAGCCTAAGACAAGGAAAAGGCTGCCTCTCTGAAACGCTGCCTACTGCATTACACTGCAAAATACCACACGAGATGCAGTAATGTGCTTTGATAAATAATGCACTTACAATACGACCAAATGGATAAAAACAAAGCAAAATCCTTCCATGTTTATTTTCATTAGTGTATTTTTACAGCGCCTTTGTAATTCCTACTGCCATAATCCCAGGGTATAAAATGAGGCATAAAATGATATTATACCTTGATATGAGAGGTGTGATTAGATACACCTTAAAGTGACAAACTGATACTCCATACAAATACATGGAGAGCTGTAGTCCCAACTGTGATGAACTTAAGCCTTATTCAGAAGCCCCACAGAACAGTGCTACAGCACACCCTTTCATACATGTACTTCCTACAGGGCATTCCAATGAAACACTGTATAAAACTTCTGTTCTGACAAATCTGGCTTTAAACTAGCTCATTAAAACCTAGAGCTCACAGTGCTCAGAAAACAGAGGCAGTAAGAAAGCTGCTTCTCCCAAAGCTATCATTACAGAGCAGTTCAGTCTGCTGAGGGCTACTGATTAATGTCGAATGGATGAAAGCAGGAAGCAAATTACACTACAGTTTATCAGTTTACAAGATGTGCAAGTGCTGCTGAATATGAATTTAAAAAAAAATTCATTCTGACCTTACAGGGGCCAAGTCTCTCTCTCTCTCCAAAGTTACTGCATACAGAAGTAATAGCAGTTCTTCATTTACTCAAGTGTTTCTCAAGGCATGTTCAGTAACTTCTAACACAATCTTATTCCACACAAAAGGAAATTGGTTATTTGTATGTTATCCAAGGAAGGCTGAGTAATACACTGTGGTAGGAAAGACCTCTAAAAATAAGTCACCTCTCAGCAGATTCACTCCCTTCCTGTCTGCATTTGAATCAGTTTGCAACTGCATGAAAGGACAAAGCTTGAGGATGAACTATGGAGAACTCCTGGCATGATCACACTGCTCAAATGCATTCATTTCCCTCCCACTCTGTTTAAAAGAATCCAGTTATTAGGGGTGGAGCAAGGTAGTGACCCAAGAGGATGTGCGTGAACAGAGCTCCTCATGTGTAGCCTTTTGCTTTCATGTTTATTTTTGGATGTATTTTCCTTTGTGCTTTGAAATAGTTTTTTTGGACAAGATAGCTAGCACCACAATCACACATGCTAAGGAAGGAAAGCAAGCCCTTATCAACACAAACAGTATTTTTTCCTATAGATTCACAGGGCACCTTGGAAGTGTTACAGTGTTACAACAGTAATGAGTTACATTTTTCATGTTTGTTAGTGCTCCTCAGACACCAAAGCCAGGGATAATCAGTGCACAAAGGAACATCACCAGTGATTCCCACAACCTACTGGTCCTTCATCAGGGAACAGTATTCAGCTGTGTGAGAATCCAGTGTGAGATTTCACCATCTTTAATCTGCTGTAACAGCGTTGATAGACAACGAGTCTGCAAGGATGAGTAAGCAGAGAAGATCAACAGATGTTCCCCAACAGGATGCTACTTCAACAGACATAGTCATTAGAGAAAAGACTGGCCCATTTTAACTGGTAATTGTTGTTATCAGGACAATGTCATTTGTTTTGACCAGCATTCCCCAACTGATAGAAATGAAGGTCATAGAAAATCCTTCTGTACTTAAAGGGGTGACTGAATATGAGGCTGCATGTATTAAAGAAGGCATCTTGTGCATTTTTGATAAAGAATATCCTATCTTTTCCTCAAAGAATACTTAAATTTATAAAACTGACAGATTAATACTGATAAAAAAAGAAAGAAGTCAGTTTAGTAGCAGCTGTCTCTTTTGTTCAGGTATAGACCCAACTACAAGAGTACATAGAAATTAATACCTTTGCTGTATATTGTGCATTAAATACATCAATAAAATGTATCTAATCTGGGAATCATTCTACCAATACAATTGCTTCTTAGAGCAATACAGCTAATACAGGGTAAGTTACATTTCAATTTAAACAAAAATCAGAAAAGTCTGCAAATTCACAATATGAAGTTTCAGAGATTCTGAAAATTCTTTCTAAACTTAGAAATAATTAAAATGGATAATCTTTCTCTCTCCTAAAATCTCATTCCAGGATATATACTGGAAGTTTCATAGCTGGCATAAACGGATATGTACCTGTCTTTCCAAGAACTGCACAGACTTGAGGTATAAAAGTATTTGTTGCAAATGTGAGCTTCATCAGTAGGTTTCAGTATTAACAAATTTTTACTGTTAAGAAGGCTAGTTCATAGCTTTTAGTCCTAGCATTTCAGATTAGTTGCACAGTAAATTAAAGTCAATATTGAATCAATTTCTGTTGGTTCATTTTCCAAGATTATATTCACAATCTAAAAATAAGAAAAAATATTTAGAATTGCAATATTGATTTTCTTTGCTCTGTAGGCCAAAAATCTTTATTTGGTTAATGGAGTTTTGACTTGTTCTTTCCCTCAAAACAAGGAAATAAAGTAAATTTTCCCAAAAATTAATTTCCTGGGGAAAAACAAACAAATGAAAAAATAATATATAAAATGTATCTTTGCACTTCCATTATTAACCATAAAAATCCTACATACATAAAATCAGTAACCATTTTAAGAGCTGTAACCCTACAATTTATTTAGGTTGTTCTTATACTACAGTATTCCATTATTTTGGAATTATTCAACATTTTCTTCTGAATAAATGACTTCTGTCATGAATTAAATTCTCATTATGTGGAGAGCTGAACTTACATGCAGTAGATTTTAGCTTTTACAATATCTGGACTGTAATGAACTGACATTGTTGCCTTTCCCCATTTTTCCAGGGTACCATATACATGAAATATCTGTGATCTGTGTGGGTCTTCATTAAACACAATTAAAATCTGAATGGCATGTAACAGTAACAGTTTCCCCATACAGACTTCGTCACAGCAAAGATATATGAATCTCAGGATAAGGCAAAAAGAGCAACACAGCAACTAAAACATTAAAAAAGTCTCCCTTTAGAAAATTATTTACTTTTCTTCAGGTAACAATAATATTAATAACAATATACTACTGGTGCTACTGCTAGTGTATTTTGGCAAAATTTTCTTACATAATTTTCTGTCCATTTTAAACGTTCTCTGTTTTATCACACATTAGCTGCAGGTTATGCAGACTCTGCGATTAGCAGATTGCAAGGAAATAAATATTATCTTGAAAAAATGAACAACTTTATTATATCTCCAACCAACCAGCAAAGCTGTATTTCATGGAACAATTTTCCACTCACTGAGAGCACAGAGATAGCCTTCTTGAAAGAAAGCACACCAAAATATATCAAAAGTTCACTGTAAAATGGCACAAAAGGCAAAGAACCGCCACAAATCTAAACTGTGGTCTGTGACTGACACCTGCAGCATTTGTGACCTGCTCTACAGCCCAATTTCATAAACACTGCAACACACAAGATGTGTGCTAAAGCTGCCTATGATCACTCCAGTACTTCTAACACATGTGACCTTTCCCAAAAGCATCTCTCATCAAAAAACTCTGCAAAATCATCAAAAGTGCTAGAAACAAAGCTGTATTAGTGATTAAAGAGCAAATATTGTTGAATTTTTTGTTTTAAAACTACTTTGAATATGTTATAAGGTTGAATATTTTTAAAAGGAAACCTCCACTCCCCCAATAATCCTGATAAGAGAACAACAATCTCTGAATGCTTAGCAGGGAATTCATATGCATGGCAGAAATGACTGTGCTTATACCAATTAAAAATGAATTTTTAAAAAAAATGTTACCAGACAAACCTACAATTGGATTTATTCTCCCCATCATTATCTTGTAAAGCACTGTCTACATTATCAAATTTCTGACTACTGGCAAGTGCTGCATATGTTAAAACAGATGAGACCACTGGCATATTTCATCTTTTAATGCCAAGGCTTAAAACTACAATGCAGCTGCTGCAGAGAAAAAAAAATTGTAGACTGCAAAAAAATATTGCCTTGTCAAATACTTCAAATTTTCTGCAAAACTTCAGTAGCATTTTATTTTAGCTGTAGAACTTGCCAAAAAACAGTACAAATCACGGCTATGCAATTCAAAGAATGATATCTGATATTGTCAGGGCATTCAATGGCAAGCATCTTTCATTCACACAGTGGTCTCTCATGCCTTGGTCACGCTGCACCATTAACTATGCTCAAGGTAACATATTTGTAAGCAGGTGATGGAAGTGCTGTTTCCTCCATCAGTGTAGATAGCTGTGGATTTGACTTTAGAACTGCTTTAGGACAATTATTTGGAGTATAATACTGCTCTTTGTCAGGAAATGAGAAAGCAAAAAAAAAAAACCATCTCTAGTTAGAAGCCGAACTAAAATGTTAGAACCAGCATCTATTTCTTAAATACAGTTAGTGTCCCTAGACCTGCAACTTTAGGACACTCACACCATCTGGCAGCTCTGCCCAACACCTACACTTGCACAGTCACCATTTCAAGCCAGCTAGCAGCGCAAATTGGCAATGGTGTAGGCCAGGCCAACAAGATGCCTTCCAATTCCCACAACACTTTTCAAATCAAATGTAATGCTTGCAAAAATGCAGATTCAAGCTCAGTAACTTTGCACAGCAACATGTTGATGAAGTCTTCTCTGCATGGATGCCAAAGTACACAGATTACAGAATGAAGAACCTCAGCAGTATGTTCTCCACAAAGGAAAGTTTTAAGGGAATTCACATATAATCAGTAAGTTAATTTTTAAGTGATCTTGATTCATCTGCAAATTCTAAACCCCTTAGAGCTGGTGATGAGACAGAAGTTAAGGAGAATAATTTAAAATTTCAGAGTATAATAAGAACAGACTTTCCTCATAAATGCTACCAATAAAAGCAAGTTTAAGGCTAAGAGAGCAACACCTGCAGTATACAAGTAAATTTTACCAGAAATTTCACCTAAGTTATTTTGTTACAAGAGGCCCACAAGAAAGAAATACAGGAGTATGTAAACATACATAATATGCAGCACTAAAGTAAAAACTTTCATGTTTTTCTGAACTAATTTTAAAAAATTATACTTTGCTTATGGTATAAATGTCTTCATGCTATATTACAAATACTTTCAAGGTTAAGTAATTTTTTTCTGCATTAACTGCAAATAAATCTGAACTTACCTCCCAAAGTGCTTTGAAGTCCTTCTGCTCAATTCGAAGGAGCTCACTATATTCCCTGGTAACGATGGTAGCATGGCGAGGAGTGTTATCCAGAATGGACTCTCCAAAAGCAGTTCCTATTCCAAGGGTGCATATTGTCACAGCATCCTTTGAATAATAAAAAAGAGGACACATTAAAGATTTCAGGATGTTTTGAGAGTCTTTATGTCATATTTTCTAATAGCATGGCCTTAAGATTCTTCAGCAATCCACTTAAAAAGAAAATTAATTTGTCACCAACAAGGAAAAAAACCTATATGCTGATTAACAACATGGGAAGCTTTAATGTGGAAACAAGTGGGACTTCTGTTTTCTGTGACCATCAGCTGAAGTAGATATTTCTGTCTGCAAATCTGAGAACACAAGAATCACTTTCACCTTTAGAAAAAAACTATGATCTCTGTTCATCCATCTCTAAACACTGCTGTGATGATGAGACCTTTAGAAATCTCATGATGAGAAGGTAACTAGAATCAGAAATGCAATCTCAGAATATAAATTTCTGTCCTACACAGCCTACCCTCATCAGAAAGAAAATTTGCCTGTTATGTTTTCTCAGTAAACATAAATTTCTATTATAATATCCTCTTGTATTTATAATGCATTTCTCTATTGTAGATGCAATGCACTTTTACAGTTGAACCAACTCTTGGCCCGTCTGTTGAAAATGCCAGCAAATCTTTCAGTTGTTAATAGATGCTTGCCAATTAACTACTAGACCAAAAAAAAATTATTTTCACATAAATCAGGGATTTCAAGAAAACTATTAAAGTTCAAACAACCTGGAAAAGCTGTATCCATGTACAGAGCATTAAGAAAGGTCCCAAACAAGCAGCAAAGTCCACTTCAAAGGAGTTTATATGAGCACATGCCTTTCTAAATTATGTCTAAATGAATCTCCCTTGGCCAGGAACTCCTCTATAGTAGTTCCAAAAAAAATTATGAGCTACTGCAGACAAAAAATTAGACTACTAGCCATTAAACAACTTGCTGAATCAAGATCTTTAGATACATGTTCTATATTCAGCTTACAAGTTGCTTTGTTCCAGATCACAGGCTTGAAGCTGAACACCCACATTTTCTAAGGTGGACCTTATCTGACTGTCTGTTAAGTAATTTTAAAAAGTTAGCAACAGCATAAAAAATTTAAAATCATACAAACTGCACTTAACAAAGGAAATCATATATGCACACAGACAATTACATATAAACATATAAAAACACATGCTAACTTGATACAACATGGGAAATATAGTTTAATTCTAAAATGTAGGATTCATGCAACATCTACAAAAATCAAAGCAGAAACTTTGGCTGTCCTTGTGGCTGATAATCCAGGAGAGATGCATGAGCATATTTCAGCATCATTTTCTGGTTTTAGAATTGCACTGCTTTCCTTCCATGCATCTAATAAGTCATAATAGGCAAATGTTATTAAAATCAAGTTAGTAGCTTTATAATTGCAATACAAAGACAAAAGTCCATAATAGTCCAATTCTCTGAACCACAGCAGATTGCTCTTACACAGATGTAACCACATAAAATTGTGGGTTCAGGAAAACAGAATCAATTATGTCTCAGAGAAGATCTAGGAAAAATTTACCAACTGTCAGAAATAAATTTTCCACGAAGGAAATAGGAACAGGTTTTGTTTAAAAGAAAGTATATTTGAGAATGATCACCTAGGCACCTAAATAGAAGTCTCTATAAACTATAATACAGGTTATACACTGAAATCTGCCTTCCCAAGCTTACATTTCAGAGCTGAACACTCTATGCATGCTACAATACTCACAACTGCACTCAAAGGAGCTACAAAGAAAATGTGCCTACTGCTCACACAAAATTTGATCTCCAGATATCTAATATATTATTCTCAATCCTATTCAGAAAGTTAAGATAAAAGAGCCCTGTTCAGGGCAGGACAACCAAACAGCCTGGCATAAAAGAAACTTTTCCTGTAGGTGAATCATAAACATTGTTTACATATTCTAACTTCTTTCTCAGTCTCTCCCCTCCCTTCAAACAATAAAATAATTTTAAACATTTCACCTCCTCTGTTTACAACCCTAAAGAATAACCTCTAATGACAGAACAAACATGAGAAGAAAAAAGGACCAGTGTTGGTTAAGAAATGACTTTATAAGATAAATTCTGATGAGGCAGCTGTTAAGCTTGAGAAATAAATTAACACTGTGGGGTGTTAGGCCAAGAGGCTGGAACGGTCCTATCTACATTCACTAAAGGGAAGTCCAGGCTTCCATCAAGTTCTTTTAGATTTTTTTTCCCAAGCCACCACTATTCTCCACAGAGATGCAGTTTCACAGCCAGCTGGGGTGCAGGCCTATACGTCTTCTTCAAGGCTTCAGAGCCCCATTTTCTCACTACCCCTTATTTATACATCTCCAGCCTCCTAGGGAATCAGGTGTGTTTCCTATTATGCCTGTTAACCTTACACTCAAGAATCTCCTGCTGTTCAGTGGAGACTTCAGGAGGATTGCTGGCAGCTCAAAACTCAGTTTGCTGTTCCCCTCTGCAATCCCAGAAGCAGCAGGGGGTTCTAGTGGCTGCTAACCAGCTAACATTCACACAGCTATTTAAAAGGCAGTATTAGAGACTTATAAAGATGAGATTGCTTCCATTGCTACCTGCCCTCTGTACACAATATAAAACAGTAGTGTTCAAATCAGAGGCTGTTAGTGTATTCAGTTTCACTGACTCTTACTGCCACATGAGACACATGCAGGGAAGGCATTCTTAAACCTTTCCCTGATCCCCTCATCAATCTAAAACATTATTGAGTTTGTAAGACCATTTTATGGAACGGATGAGAATCAGAAACAAGGCTCTGATTTATTCCCTCCCCCACCATCACAAGGATCATCCCATATCCTCCTCCCTGACTTGTGACCCCTTCTGTTTTTCAACCTGGCAAACACAATTTTTGTACTGTGTGTAAATAAAATCAGGGTGTCAGGAAGAGAAATGAAGAAAATGGGGAAAAATATTGCTAGCGCTAGGCTCAAAGGGATTGGGGACATTTCCTTGAAATTTTAGTTTGTTCAACATTTTGAGTTTATAAGGGAGCTGATGTAGCTAGATTGTTTTTAATTTCATCATTTTCCCACACCTTGCATCTTTATCTCACCTCTGCACCTGTGTCTCTAGGACCATACTATCTCTGTGTTTAACTGGAGATTTGCAGAAGCTGGCATTTTGAGAAGTTTGCTTATTATTACTTTGACACAGTTCAGTTTGTCCCCAGCAAAAATTTCCTTTTATAACAGAGACACCAAGGATATACATGAAAGTAAACTATCTATGAAGTGATTTTTCTGTTCCATTACCTTCACTTGAGTGCTTCAGCCATTCAGACAACACATCCTTGTCAAACTATTTCTAACAATAACATAGAAATACCTTCTGAACACACTAAAATTGCAGTTTGCAAACATATGTTAGGCCACCCTCTTTACACAAGACAAGGTTATTTGCTCAAAGGAGGCATTGTGCTTCTACAAAAGCTGTGAGCAGCGTCTCTTCTAGTACCTAATTAAAATATGTATGGTTCAGATTAGCCATACTGTAATACTGCATTCATTATTTCCATACCTGTCTATCTGATCTTCTAAAAGCTATCTGCAATGTCTTGGACTTCTTCCTATGTCACCTGACAGAGAGAAGTGAAATGATTTTTCTATATTAACTTCCAGTAAGCTAAGTTCAAAACCAAAATTAGCACAACCACAACACTGTGGAGCTCAGCATGAGCCAACACACTCTGCTTCTCAGCTCAGTATATTAGTTCAGCCAATCTCTGTGTTACAATGAGTACAGCAGTTCCCATGCTCAAACTAAAAAATTTAAAGCTAGCTTAGGCATATTTACGCTACTAACTACAGTACAAACCTATGTTACAACTTCACATAGGTTATCTCCAAAATACTTAATGGCACTTACATGCTGAAAGCAGTATTGCAAGGACTACTACCCTGTTTAAATCCCTTTCCTTGATGCCACTTCATCTTACCACATACCTCCTTTGTCCTCAGTTTCAAAGAGCTGTGAAATTCTTCCATTTCTTACATGAACATCTGAACCTCTTTCTTCACAGTCATTCTTCTCAGCAACCCCACTAACTCATTTGGCTTTTCATCCCCAGCCCTCTGCATCTTCTTACAGCTGACACTACTGTACCATCCAAGCACTCATGGTTCCTCCTTTAAAGCTTTTCTAAAAAAGGGTAATTGTTTGTTAAGTCAATGCCCTATGTTCAGTTTGGTCTGTTTTTGAAAACTGACCTGCTTAAAATAAACTCAACCAAAACATAGGCAAGATAAGCTGGCAATAGGCCTCAGCACACACTATGATTCAGCTGGCAAAATACAGCAAAACTGCAGATCAAATTGCTATTTGGTCTTTGTCTTTCTTCCCTTCATTCCTTCATAGTTTACCAGAAATGTCTTTGGGGTAAAATGCCCTGAATCTAATTCAGAAAATCGCAGTGCTGCAGAATCTGGCACCAATGTAACACTGATGCTTTTGTCATAATGCATTTATTCCCAGCTTTATTCTGAGACATTGCCAACAGTCATCCTTAGACTGTTCATCTTCAAAACAGAGTCCAAAAATGAAACATACACAAGGCAGTCAGCCTTTTAAGACAACACCAAACCAGGAATATCTCTAAGAGGAATTTCTGTTACTAGATATCTCAACATTGGGTAGGCAACAGTGCCAAATAAAGATGAATTTCAGAATCTGATCATAACTGAGGGTAAAGACGTCTTTCTGATATATTCTACAGAGGCTGCATTTTCTGTTTATTTTGATGGTAACTAAACTATGTCTTTCTGTGATTTTTAAGTGCAATATTTATCAGGATATTTGTTACAAAGAAGTTCAGGCAAGACCAAAACAGTTCATTACAGTTACCTCTGGAATTCACAGTGGGACGTTTTCACCTTAGAAAAAGTCCTCTTCAGTCTCTTCTTGATTGCTGAATACCCAGAAAAATCCATAAATAGTTTGCACAGAAAGCAGACTCCACTCAGGATGTACTGGATGAGTACTCCTGTCAAATCTCTGTAGCCATTCCAATGGCAAATGAAATTACCAGCAGATTTTACCAGCTCACAAAACTAACAGTAACAGCGAAATTTTCTCTGGCCAAACTCTTTATAACAGGTGGGTACGGTAAATAGTCGAATACGATTTTCAAAGTGCCCATTTCAGTACCGAGCACTGCCTGCACTCGCGTTTGCTATGGTGTTCTAACACTGCCCCCTCGTGACAGAACACAGCTTTGCAAGCAGAAAGGATTTTTCCAAACCAGTTTATCAAAGCAAAGCTTTATGAGATCCTAAATATCTGTGTCTGTCTCTATTAAAGCACTTAAATCAGTAGATGTAACAGTTCCTGTTATCCTAATACCAAATAATAGCTATTATCAATATTTCTGCTTATAAGAATTCTCAACTTGGTGCTAATCAGTATTACTAATATTTTCTGAGAGAAATCACAGGCATCTACATCAGTAAGCTGATGTGCAGCCAGTGTGTGTGTGAATTAATACCTCACTAGCTACACTGAAGTCTTGATCCATTAGTACATTAAGATACCATTTCTAGTGCAAGACATGTTCCTACATGCCTCTGTAGGAACAAAGGCTATTAAGACCCTTTTAGTAGGGACCAAGTATGCAATAACTTACTGCACTTCTAATGGGAGAAAGCTACCCAACACCAAAGGTGACCGCACAGAGAGTTAGCACATGGTAGCTAACACAGAGTTACACTATGCATTAATTCCTAGCCTTGATGAAATTTAAGTTCCGCAAGCAGACAGATAAACACCTAGCAAAAGTGGGACTTGTAAATTTTAATCAAGAGAATTTATTTTCTATATTTACATTAACACTGTAAGCATCAGCATATAATCATAGGATAATTCAAGCTGCAAGAAAACTCAGGAGGTCATCACCTCCTGTTTATCTGAAGTATTAACAGTGTCACGATTAGTCATGTCTGAAGACATTTTAACCAACAGGAACCTAAATACAAAGTTAGCTTCTCTCTTACTAGGAAAGATGGAATAATCCTGTACTTTTACATGAGTCTACGAACTTCTAAACTCTGGTAACTGCATCTCTTCTGCTCTGCTGAAAATATCTCATTAGCATTAGTGTCATTTATGGTATAACAGTAACAGCAGAGCAATTAGTCATTATTATGACTTTGCAAAGGAACCTTTTGCTCCTGGGTGATGTGACTGGAAAATGTGCTCCAAGGGTACATTACAAGCACCCCTACATCTTAAGCACTGGTCATCCATTCCCAGCTGGGAGCACAATGCTTCCAAGTCAGTGTGCCAGGGCTGCTCTGACAGCAATACAACACCATATTTCCTCCATTGTCTGGGTTTGTAGCGAGCGCAGCAGGCAGGGAATGCTAGCAAGTACTTCAAGTTCAAGCATGACCAGTACCATGCCAACAAGAAAGTACAGACATCCAGGAGCTACAGGCAGGAGAATGAGCAGGAGACCAAGAATGTACAAGGAGGGACATGGTATAAACACCAAGTTGGAGCAAAACCAGAGGAAATGTTGGGCTCAAATAGTATTCAAGAGTCCCCAAACATCAAAATTATCCAGACTGGAATGGTAAACATATGGGCTGCCATTCTTTTGGCAGTGAGGCTGTATTCTATGGCAACTAGGCAGTGGTAAAAATTCAGGTCGTTGTTCCTGTGAGAAGGAAACATGAGATAAGAAATAACTGCAGAATATAACTTCTAGAACCAGAATTACATGAATTGTAGTTCAATAGCTTCCTACTGGCAGGAAAATGAAGTTAACCTGAACAAGCAGAAAAAAATATTTACATTATATTCATTAAAAACCTGAAGTGTTCCATACTCCATCTAATGGAACAAATCAACACTCCAAATTCTTAATTTAACATCCAGATTGTGCAAATGTATTCCTTTCTGAGTCAGTAAAGAGATTGATTCTTCACAACAGTTTAGTGCCATCTTTTGGCAAACACTGGAAAATCCTGATTGCTTTAGATCTGCACAGAAAAGGGTCTCATAAGAGCCCAGTACTGTTCCAAATTGTGACAATACCAATGACAGCCAGGCCATGCCAAGAATTGCTCAAATTAAGCTAATTATACTCTCAATCAATCTCTACTTAGTACAGTGAAGAGGTTGCTAAAAATAATGATATCAAAGAAGTTCCTTTTGCATCTATCGTTCTACTGCAGGAAGTAGAAAGACCCAGTACTCACACACTGCCTTGACTTGCATTCTGACCCAATTTCATCGGTGATGCAATGCTCAACAAAGTGAAAAAAACCACAATTTCTGCTATGAGCAAAAAAATTTCCTCAATCAGCCAAACTTTGGGCAAAAAATACACCACCACCATCCCCTATTCAATCACCACCTCATTCCATCCAGGTGGGGAAAATGGGTAGTGGTCTCTATCAGGTCCTGGGTAGCTATACCACTCATGTAAAGGCACAATGAGCCCCATATCAGAGGTACAACCCCATGCTGAGCTACATCATGGGATAATCACAGATCTCAAACATGGGAGCAGGGAACAGAGAGGAGGCCTTCCCAGAAGACTAAGCTCAAGCAGCAAGGGCAAGACTTGTCAACATGACTTTAGACACCATGGATGGCAAACTCCAGGAGAAGTATCTCATCCTTTTGGATTTTTATTTACTCTAAATTTTATAAATCCAGGAGTACCAAGGTACTGAGAAACCACTTAAATTGGGGGAGAATTTTACTTGTTCTTCTATTTCTTAACACTGAATAGATATTACCTATAGGCTTCTTGTCCAACATGGCAGCAGTTCCAGTAGTCTGCTATTACTACAATACTTCCCCATTTCTGCAGTGGAGACTGCATTATGCTGTTATTAGACTGCACTGTTAGTGGGTTTGGTTTGAACTTTCTGAACAAGAATGGAATTAAAATACTTCTAGGGAATGAATTACCAACTCTGAGATCTTTAGCACAACTTCTACAGCACTTCTAGAAAAGATGGAAGAGTCCTGTTTCACATTAAAATGTAGACCATTTCCAGAGCACTACATTTCAGTTTCTTGAAATCAATGGCATGATTTGCCTTCCTTAGACTAAAGACAACTGAGACTAAAAGAGACTCAGAGAAACATATACATCCTTGTGATATGACAAAACATCTGTACATAATGTGTCGTTATCTACCTCATCATATAAAAAGTGATATTCTTTCTTTGTACTACTGACTGGATGATTTAAATTAAAAATCTATTTTACCTGGTGGTTGCTTGTATCAGACACCTTCACATCCAGTGATCCTGTCAGGACAGCATACCAATTCGTCCCAATATCACCCTGACGGAATACTGGAAAGATGAAATCTTGTAAATCAGAGCTATCACTTTAAGTTTAGCAACAGTAACAAACATTTTCCCACATATTACTGTACTATTGCAGTCACTGATGGGACTATACAATTTGCCATATGAGATTACTTATTTACTATTACAGTAATATTTCCAATGACACTGGAAAGCACATATTTTAGAAGACTAGTCAATACACCATGGAAACAATGAAAGCACATAGAACTCCTTCACTCTTCTCCCCAGTTTGCTTCTTCTCTACTGTTCTTTTGGTTAATTAACCAACCAAAGAAACAAAACAAACAATGAAAAAGGTTTTCTAAACAATGTCCCTTTGAAATCCGTAATATTTCAATGCAGACACAGCTACCACTGAATTCAGTAAGAGTTCTGGCTGAACAGCAACTGCAAGACTGTGATGTTCAGGCATTCCAACTGTGTGACTACAGAGCATCAAAATCCCTGTTACTCTAAGCAAACCCCAGTGCTGCATGCCAGATTTACCTGAGGTGTTTCTGAGACTCTACTAATACCACAGGTTTTCATCAGTTATTCTCCTGGTACACATTCCCATCACAGGACTACCACTTATTTCCATCTCAGCTTCACAGAGCAAGCACAGGTGTCCACCTACATCTGGCCCACGGGCTGCCAGAGCAGGCACGGAGCTGTTGCACCCCACAGCAGTTTGCCTGTGGTTTGGCCTGTGCTAGCCAGGGTGCCTGGAAACCACACGCTATCAGCGGTGTGCCTCGCTGATACCTTTGCCCCTGACAGCACAAAGCTCTGGCAAAAGTGATCAATAATACATTTACGGGGGAAGAATGAGGCTTAAGTCCAATGACTGGCCTGTAATCTTCCAACAGAACAGTGGCACTCTTACATCCAACTGTATGCCTTGTTACCATAGATTCACTACACACTGCATTTGTAGAGCAAGCAGCACTTCAGTCCTGCCTTGCCCTGCAACTGTGACTGCAAATATTCCACTGATTCTGCTCTCATTGATCTCTTAAAGACAACCACAGCCTAACCCCCAATTTTATCTACATAAAACAGATAATCATATGAAACTGTCTTACATGTGATTCCTTTTTCCAGATTTTCATAATATCCACAGAGACATATCTGCTGGAGAAGGTTTGGATGAAATTTCTCAAAAGCTTTCACTTCTTTCAGTCGTGTGAATATTATATCTACATCTTCACTAGAACGTTCCAAAGGCCTGCAAGAAAACAAAAGACAAATTCTCAAGGGCTTTATCAGAGAAACATCCCCACCGGCATGCACCAAACTTAAAAATGTTTGCGTTAAATATCACACTATAATATAAACCAATTAAAATGCATTTCACAACTACATAATGAAGCCCTTCCAAGATATCCTAACAACCGCCATTTATCAACTTGAGCATGATTCTTATCATTTCAACACAGGCAGTGTCCAGAAGCCCACTTAGCACCAAAGTCCTGATGTAGCATCACTGTAGAAGTATTTATGATGATGCAGTCCTTATCCTAAAGACCTCAGAATGATAATATAGTTTTAGGTTTGTGAGGAAACATTAACAAACAGATGTCCAAACACACAAGAGGTCTGTGGAATCAGTGACCAAAACAGATTTTCTCTATCTGGTTAAACGGAAAGCATTAGATACCAACAGTAACTTCTATAGCCAAGCTTCTCTTCTGCATTTTACTGAGTATAAACTGACTTTCCTCTTCTCACTTGCAAGGAAGAAAGACAACTTTAATAAGTATATTCTCTTCCATGAAGTCTCTGTCTCTTAGTGTTGGACAAATTAAATATGCAAGCAAGAATCTTAATTTTTCATTGGTAACAGTCAAGAGTTTTAATTCAAATGTTTAAAATAGATAAAATATATGACAGCAACACCTTTTAAAAAAAAACAAGACTTCAAGAAAAATAAAATTGTAAAACTCTCTAGAACAAAGT
>NW_008238358.1:6214334-6225745 GCF_000691975.1 Corvus brachyrhynchos
TTCAGCAGGTTCAGCATATTACTACATATTTATGAAACTAAAGTGAATTAGCTCTGTAACACACTTCAAATGTGATTATCAAACATTATGAATCAGCAGGTAAGCCAAACACTAGCTGACAGCATTAGAAAAAAATTTTTATAACAGATTAAAAAACCAATCACTAAGGGCAGGAAGAAACTGAATTTTCCTAGGACATCATGCTGGATCATATGCAGAAATTATTCATGTATAAGGGCATAACAAGAAGAGAGACAACTGTTAGTAATCATTAGACCAATCACTCACTCAAATGTTGCTAGTTAATTTTACTGACAAAAATGTCCTTTCAACCAGTGGATGAACTTATAATGAACAGAAGTCAGGTAGCTACAATGAACAAAGACTAAGTTCACAAATATATATCTTTATTCACCTTATTGTTACACCCACAGCATAAGCACTCCTTCCAACAAGATTTTTTTAAAGATTCCTCTTTGAAATCAAAGACTTTAAGGAATCCAAATCTTTGTCTCAGTGAAGAAAGCCAAATCCTACTTGCATTGAATCTCCGTATCTCTAATCTTTCTTACTAAATTATGTCTAGGAGGGATTAAATCTCTATCCTCATTTATACTTGAATTTACCCTTATTAACTACAGATGAGAATAATAATTCTCTGGTGTATGCAGTTGCTTCTACATCACAGTGACATCCTCTTACCACTTCAAACTTACAATCAACTACAACAGCTCTCTTTTGAAATATTTCAAGCAAGATTTTCACCCATTTCTTTTTTCTTGACTGTGCACTAGCTGACAAGTACTAATAAGCATTAACTCTCTTGTCAAAACCCTTTTAAGAAGATTAGGAGGTGCAGCTTGCAAACAGATTTAAAATCTACTTATACAAGATCCCTACCCAACTACACTAACTGTTGAAACACTAACTATCTTAATTTATGGACTCTCAAAAATAACAGCAATACCCAACAAGTCAAAAAGGTGAGATCATTCTCAGAAAATCCCCTCTTCCTAGAGAAACTGCATCTGAGACTTTCATTCCTACAGCTGCTCATAGCACTCGATTTGAGTCAGTCAATTCATTTGCACAGAACTGACTACAGGATCTTAGTGTTCAGTGGTTTTAATAGTTTGATGCAGTCAGACATGGAAAAAGGAAACAGCATCAGAAAACAGTATGCATCAGGTTAATCAACACTGTTGTCCCAGTGGTCTTTCTGAAACATAAGTGCAGAAACCTTTTCCACTTCTGATTCTGTGTAAAGGACAAGTTTGGGGGAGATTTAACTCATAGGCTGTGTAACATTTTTTCCTGAGAGCTGTTCAAGGGACGGCATTTCTATCTAGTTCAGAAGAAGGTGAGGGCAGCGATGCCCTCCACTGATGTGGCAAGGAGTGTCCTGTGCCAGGCGGATGAAGTGCAGGAAAACCTCTTTCTTCTGACAAAACTCCATCAAGGCCCCAGTAATGTGAGTCACTATGGAAGGATGAGCATTCTCACAGATAGCTGAGCCATGCTTTTTAGTTTAAAACATCCGCGGGAAACCAAACTCACATATATTGGAAAAGTCAAAGTTGTGTGTTCCTAGCAGCTTACATCAGTAGACAACTGAGCTACAGCCCTTTGTATCAGCAGCAGTTACTTCCACTCAGAGTACACAAAGTGAGCTTTTGAAGACAGACACACAGACATGCTCTAAACCAGAAAAGGCAAACAAACTATTAAGTAACACACATAGTAGTAATCCCAAAATTGTTATATTCCTTATAATGCTTCTTAGTAGTTCTTTACGGCAAACCATTTGTTCCAACAACCTTTCTTCAAAACATACTGGATTTAATATTACTGTATGCAAATATATTTCCACAAATATTTTTACTGGGAAGGGACCCTTTTTGATCCAGTACATGTGGAAACAAAGCTAGAATTTGGGAGAGGTTTTCAGGGAATGATTTAACCATTAATCAGTCTTAGAAAAGGTACATTCTCTTCCAGCTGTGTTTTAAAAAAAAAAAAAAAAAAGGGCAGCAGCCAGCAAGGAATCTTAACTGCACCCCAGAATAGCACCTTATTCATGTCTCTCAAATGAGATGCACAAACACCCAGTTCAAGATTTAGCTGTTTGGTTAAGATCATGATTTCTTATTCATAAAAAACTAACTGGGATTCAACCTGTTTGACAACAAGACGCCTTTTTTTCAGAGATCCTGGGAAATGTCCTCAATGTTTAGGAGTAAGGAATTAACAATTTGGTGTCCCAAGCTGAGGTGGCCCTTGTCCTTAGGAGCACATGAAATTTTGCCTGTGTAAAATTTCAGACTGCAGTGTAACAGTGGTATCAGTAGCACTCAAACTCATTTCTACTAAGTGTTTATAATCTATAGCAATGAATCTGGTTTCAAAAGCCAAGTATTACTTAACTGAAAATAATGTACCATGGCATCAATTAACTGCTTTTTCACAGGCCTGCAAAACTCAGGCAAAGTTTGACCACTTTCTACAAAGCATCTTTTAATAAAATTATCATCATTATAACTTGTAATTATCATTACATTAATTATCATTAACTTAATATTAATCTATTTATGATGCCGAATTTTGTTTTCTGTTTCCTAAGTACAAGCTGCCTAACCTGGAACATAAACAGGAAAGGACAACATAAATTTATTTCTTCATCACAGCTATCTTACTGCAAACTTGTTTTTTGTAAAGCACAGTTTGGAGTAATACTGAAGCAGCAAATGTTGTAATATAGTCCTTAGAACATTAATGATTCAATCTATTAATAGAAAAGTACTACTGATGGCAGATGGAGAATTATTCAAGCTTTATTTTCACTGTAGTCACACTTAAAAAAGGCAATGGTATTAATGCAGAAAGGAACCATTCCCCAGAACAGGAAGACAGGCTGCAAAAGTCAATCCCAAGGAATATCCCTACACTCCTAATATGGCTCTAAAAGCCTCTGGAAAGATTTTTCCAGATACCTTATGAGAGTACCTAACGTCACTTCTCTGTGATCACCACTGTTGTTCAGTCTCCCTGAGCTTAGTCCTCCCCTGCTAAACTACTGCTGGTGCTGATTTATTTCTGTTCTGTTCTGTCCTGTCATATTGATGCTGATGCTACTGAAGTGCCCCTTCACTGCTGATGCTGCAGAGTTACAATCTCATATCCATGAGCAAACAAAGTCAAAAAACACATTTCAGTGAGTCTTCAGCTACCACTGGATTTTCTGCTAAAGTTTCTGTCCTGTACCCATTCCTGAAATCTCAAGACTGACATGTGGAATTAGGACCATAGGTTAATCTAAAAGTGTGAACAACTATATTAAATCAATTAAGATTCTTCAGCTCTCGTTTGGTAGATGTATGAGCTAGAGTAAAAGCATTTTAAGGCAAGGCCACCCTTGTAGAAAGTCTATGACTCCATCCCAGTAAAGCACCTCCTCCCTAGACTACCCCACCCAATTTAAAACAACCTTGAAGTCAAACTGCACTGACATCTCATTTCACTGTAGCCAAAGCAAGGGGGGCACTTCGAGAGCTGCAAAACAGGGCTACCAAATAAATTATTAGGAAGGGATGAAAAGCAAGAATAATTTATTTTCACTACCCTACAAGCCCTTCTGTTTTGTTTGACCCCAAAATGCCTTCTTACTTATAGTACTAATTTTCCTCTTCAGAGCATAGTAAGTGATTACACTGGCAGTAACGTTTTCACACTAAACACTATTCTGCTTCTTCAATACAACATCACAGCGTACATATACAAGTGACAGCATCAATGCTAGTTACACATTTCTACTCAATTATGTCAATAAGGCTTTTTTAAAAAATTATTTTATCCCTCTTTATCTGGATGTGAAGATTTCAGGAACATATTTTATAGAGATAAAACAATTTTCTTGACAATGTCTGCTCACCTATCTGTAAAAGGTGATTATAAAGAGAATCTGCCTGAAGTCTATCCTCATAAGGCTGTTCAGCTCAACATGAGCTGGCAGTGCTGGCAGTCCCAAAAGCCAGCCACATCCTGGGCAGGATCAAAAGCACGGTGGCCAGCAGGTCTGGGGAGATAATTCTCCCCTTCTACTCTGCTCTCATGAGACCTCATGTGGAGCACTGCATCCAGCTCTGGAACCTCCAACATAATAAGGATGCGAACCTGCTGGAGCAAGTCCAGAGGAGGGACACGAAAGTGACGAGAGGGCTGGAGCTCCTCTCCTATGAACACAGTCTAAGAGAGTTATTGTTGTTCAGCCTGAAGAAGAGAAGGCTCTAAGGAGACTTAACAGCACCTTCCAGTACCTAACAGGGCCTATAAGAAAGCTGGAGTGGGACAAGACATGTAGTGACAGGTCAAGGGGCAGTGGTTTTAAACTGCAAGAGTGTAGTTTGAAATTAGATATTAGGAATAAATTCTTAATTCTGAGGGTGCTGAGGCACAGGAACAGGTTGCCCAGAGACCGTGTATGCTCCATCCCCGGCAGTATTCAAGGCCAGGTTGGCTGGGACGCTGAGCAACCTGATCTAGTGGAAGGTGTCCCTGCCCATGGCCAGGGGGGCTGGAATGCGGCGATCTTTAAGGTCCCTTCCATCCCAAGCCATTCTACTTTTGTATTCTCTTTTTTATTTTTAAATGCAAACTACTCAAGCTCAAAGTTCAAATACAGACAGAGGATAACTGTTACAATTCTTCACATACACAATATGGGCAAAGTATTTCTGTTCACGTGCAGTATATATAGCTTTATAAAAGAACCTATTTTTGACGCTTTTAAGATTAAGTATTTGAATGTTTATGTAGTATGTTATGAAAGACTTGTTAACCTAGAAGAAAGGAACAACTTGGAGAGTTTTGGTTTGCTTTTGTAAAGTTAATCCAATTATAAGCTATTACTTTCTCTGTTATCATATGTCCTTTTTTTTTAGGGTCTTTCTCATAGTGGGTTTGACAGTTGAGGAAGAAAAACCAGAATATTTGTGGTTTTACTTTCTCTGCCAAGATGCCGCTAGAATTTTAAAACGTTTATTTCTACAAAATGTGTTCAAAAACCTGAATCCTGCTCCAAATGAATGAAAGCATTGAATTTCCTTCCCTTGATCTTTTTAACTTTTTAAAACAGCAGTATTTCAATTCAGACAGCAATGAACAGCCCATGAAAGATGAGCAGATGGATCTATTTCTTCCACTGGTGAGACTGTTTGTAGAAAACAGCTGAAACACTAGAACAGACAAATAAAATGAGTTCATCGCTGGGTTAAAACTGAAGCATCAATGCAAAGATGCAAACTCTATGAGCTGCAAAGTACCAGTAACCACTACCATGGACCATTTAGTGAATTTAATGGTACTTGAAAATAGTGAAACATGAGCAAGGAGACAGCAGCAAGTAATGCCATTTAAACCAGATCATTTCTCTGTGCTTCCTGTACTTTCTCCTGTCCTTTCCTGACATGCAGAAAAACAATGCTGTAGGATGCAGAAAAATACCAGTACCAATGTACTATCTTCCCTTAGTGAGAGCAGGACAATACTGAAGATCTCTGCTCCAGGCAATGCTGCAAGGCTCTTTGACTTTTAATTTCTCTTTGAGAAAGGAAAGTTTAAGAGAGGAGTAACAGTGATCTATCAAAGCATTTTAGACCTGTAGTGAGACACTTAAGCACTAAATATAAATGAAGTTACTTTTAATCTGAAGTTGTTTCCAGGTAAGGGTTTACTTCAACGGCAAGAAAGGTAACTAACTCCCACCAAAAGGCACTTTTCACTTGTTACAGTAGTATCACCAAATCTGTTTTCAACACTCACATTTCAGATCGTCTTTCCCTTGTAAAGCCTCATCATGATTCTTTCAAACAATATTCAAATTACTATTATCTTCTCTTTATTGTAATTTAAAGAGACTTTGGGATTCCAGCTCTCATTTCCTCTGACAAAAAAAAAAAATTATTTAAACACTGTTCCCTAGGACTCTTACACACCCAAATCATTCTGGTGTTTAAAAAAAAAAAAACAAAACACCAAAAAAAGCAACACAAGTAAAATTGCTGATGCTTAGTTTTCAATAAATTACTACTGTCACCTACACTCAGGATCCCTGTGATAATCTCTCAGGACCTGCTACATAAGGCACAAGAAATACTGTAGGTAATCCTGATCTACACAGGTACTGAATGACCAGCCAGTGAAATGCAGACTGACTGGTTGCCGCTGCAGTCAGACAGAATTTGTTATAGTTCAGTTCTGTCTTCTTTAGTGAGGACCAAAAGAAGGCAAATATGGGGGACTCTCCTTTACCTACCTCATTATCATATTACTCAATTAACTCAGTTTGATCAATGCACTGAAAAATTATTGGAGAGTTAAACAGAGCAATCAAGTGTACTTCATTTCTTTACATACCCTGATCTACAAATCATGCATCCTTCCAAAAGGTCAATTTTTAGATCTGTATATACAGTGGAATGGCAAAAGATATATTTATTAATTATATTCATAACGACTTATCTCAAGTTAAAAATACACTACCTGAGCAATATAGCTCTAGTAGAAAATAGAGTCTTTTTCACCTTCATTTGCTGTCTAGAAAGACAGAGTATTTCAGAAGAAATAAAATTGCACAGTTATGTTCTTTCATTTATGAGCACTTTCACATATCATGCATGCTTTGCAACCAAGATGTGACTAAATCTTATTGAATTAAACCTCCAAATTTCATAAACATAAACTGGAGCTCAGGACAGTTAAAATTCCATTTGACAGAAGTAAATCCAGATGAAACTACATTAACTAGCATGTAGCTTCACAATAAACATTAAAAGCACTTTACTATGAAGACAGACTCTGAGATACACTGCAAATGAAATTTGTAATTGAACAATATGCACAAGTGATGATATTCCTTGATTCAAACTCTGGCCACCACTATTCACCAATAACACCATGCCAAATGCACCTTTCCTGATTTAGGATCTGCATTGTTACAGCTAATGAAAATTAAAAATTTACAGCAACAATGAAGTAAGTTTTACAGATTTACATTTGCACACATTTTGACAACTGATGAATTCAAAGATGAAAGGGAAAGTCAGTTAGGAAACATTCACAGATATTGATAAAGCAGCAGAAAGTAATTGATCATGCCAAATACAGTACAGAAAATACAGCACAAAGGAAGTATCATTAAAATTACAAGCTTTATTAAATGCAGCAAATTGTAGGATGCAGACAAAAGCAAATGTCATGGTGGATAAGAAAAATACTTGCACTTGGAAAATATCTGGTAAACACCTGACTTTGGGGGCACAATTTCAATTAGCTGGTTTGTAGTTTTTTTTACTCCTCTGCTGGAATATGGAGTTTTGTTATAAAAAAAATTGTAATCTGCTCAGAGTATGGGATTTTAGAGATCAAATCCCAACAACATGTCAGAAAGAACTCAGGCAACGAGAGTTTAGACATGTTTCCAGTATGATCTGGTGAAGAGAAAACCTACAGTTGCACATGTAGCATATCAATCGTGCAGCCACTTGACAAGACTACCAACTGAATTTGGATATATCATGTTCTAACAGGCATATGCACATACTGCCTTGCTCTGGAAGGCTATGAGAGTGTTTATACATGCTGAGGTAATCACTTTCTCTTCCTCTTAATACCTGTCCATGGCATAAGTGTGTAACTTACTGCAATCACATGTAACAAATGGAAGCCAATACTGCAAATGCCTAAGCCAGAGAGACAATAATAAAACAGCTTGAATTTGTTTAAAATACAACTCCTGTTCCCACTAGGATTTAATCTGAATTCACATATTTGATAAAATGGACAGACGTACAAACTTAAAAATTCTTTTGGTTTCTCTAAGAAAATATGGAAAGGAAAAGGGCTTTTTTATTATTCATCAAAGACAGCACCTTTGCACTGGACTAGAAAATGAGGTGCAGGATGTGGAAAGATAAATTTGTTATTCATCACTCTCAGAAGATTGCACCCTCACATGAGCACTAGAAAGCACTTAGGCTATGTCTATACACCTCTGAGTTTCCACACCCACTGCAGTGCCTTCTGCTGCTATATCCCCACACAGACTTGATCCAAGCATATTCCAGCTTAGTCACACACTATTCAGAGAGAAAACACGAAGCACTCAAGCCAACCGGAACTGCAGTGTATGTCCATGATTCTGTTCAGATCCAAACCACATGAAAATGGTCATATTCCTATGGATTTCTTACAAATAAAAAGCAAGGGAGAAATTTATACAGAAGACAGTGTAAATTTTACCAAATGCACAAAAATATATTTAAAAATAAAATAGCATCATAAAGCAACTCTATTTATAATAGTGCCTGATTATAAATTTATATCCCATTATCTTTGACATAATTAAAGGTTATAGAGGATGACAAGCATTTTCTCTACTTATTTTACAACAATTCTTTCAGAATGTCAACTCTTTATTCAAGCCTATCTGTATGCTCAAAAGGGATCCCTTGTTTACTACTAAGCAAACAAAGCTTGCATCTCAAATACATGTTACACTGAACCAAAAAACCAAATCCTGATTCAAATATGTTGCTGTTATGTTACGTAGCGTCAACATGATTTTACATTCAAATCTGTAAGAGGAACAGGTCTGAGATACTACCCTGTACACATTATTTCAGTTTTTTTAGACATACATAATGCAAGACTAACAAGGGTGACAAGGTTATAAAGGCTCAGTATGTACAATATGTCCTTGAAAAGCCCATTCCTACTTAAATAATTTATAAGTCATTAGGCAAAGATCGTAACATTCTCAGCACAACAGGCTAGTGAAGCTACATGCTTTGCCCTGTGATCTGCTCCTCCAGTCTGCTAAGGCACTGAAGGTTCCATTTAATTCAGAGAAAAACACAAGATACCATAGCCAGGTATGAAATCCTGGGATCTCTAGCAGCTGTGCATGCTGTGAAACTTTGTATCTGAAGCCGATTAAAACAATTAACTGAATTCATAAATGCGATCAGGTTTAGAGAAATAACAGTTATGTAAAAAATACTTTGTCTACCAGTCATTAAAGACACGTCACCATGTAAATTTCCAGATTAGATGGTTTTTGGTGCGAAAGAACACATGAGACTAGAGAAGGCATTCTTCCGAAGTACACACATGCAAAAGTCAGTGACCATTTTTTAATTAGGTGCAGAGCAGATATACAGAAAAGTGCTAAGATTAGAGGGATACTTCTGCTCCCTAAGAAATCAGCGATAAGGCAACTATTATTTCAAATGTAAAAGGACCGGTTTCCTTAAGAGAAAAGTTATTTACTCCTCCAGGTATAACCAGAGTATATAGTTGCTCACTGCTCATCCTCTCTCCTGCAAGAATAAAATATTCTTGATAGACCACAGTGTTCTGAAATTTTCCTTACCTTTACACTTGTAACTTTACATATAAATAGTGTACCACATATTTGATTTTTAAGTGTGGATCTTTGACTTTTGTGGCCAGTAACTACACATAAAAGCTGCATGGACAAAGCACTGGTAGTCCCAGCCCACAGTAACCTACACAGTAATAACATTTCTCCTGTAACATTTTGGCAGTTTTTCATTTTCATATGTGCTCTAATTTTATATGTTAGTAGTTCCACTTTGGCACATGATTTGGGGAAAAACCTGAAGAACATATACAAAAGACATAATTTCTATACATGATGTATTTTGCTATTTCCATTTTGAATTAAATTCTTTTTTTTCCCCACATAATTATATTGGATAATCCATATTACATGTTATTTTAATTGTCTTTGTTGAGGCTCACTTAACATTCTAAAGCATCCCAGTTTTAGAACTGTCTTCCTCCTGGAAATATATTCATTGACTAAAACATACTAAAACTCTATTTATTATTCAGTAAAAACACATGGTACTCTATAAAGAATTGACTCATTAAATGATCCCATATTCACAGAATTCACACCTAGGATAGAAAATGCTATACAATTTTTAAAAGGCTTAAAATACATAGAAATTGATAATAATTCAAATGAGTACACTGGTAAGATTATCTATAGAAAATAAATACACTTTGGAAATGTGTGTAAGTTAATTAAAAACACTTTATCTAAATTTTTAGATGAAAAACCAGAAAAAAATGCATAAGTGTACTTCCTATGATCACAAAGCAGAGCACAGCAGCGACCAGGAAAAAAACCCTAAAATCTTTCATGTATGGGTTTGTCCTACATACAGACTGCCTTCTGGGAAAGGGTAAGGCATAATTCTTAAGAGCACTTGGAACTGATTCTTTCTACTCAATAAATTGGCGCTACTAGCTTACTCCAAATAACAAAAAGTGACAGAAAAGTTGCACCTTAATAGCGCTAATGCACTTTGTGTTACAGAAAGGGTCAGCATTAGTAATTTTCATACAAAATAATGACAGAGAGATTTCTAAATGAAATGCCTCACATATGTTTCCTAAATACATCATCTACTCCCCAAGGCTATGTACTTCATTAAGCCCTGAATTTTAGTTTACAATTTAGATCTCACAGTGTATTGCATTTAGGAAAACAGAAATGACAGGATCACCTATCTAAAATGCAACTCATACTCTCCTTCACATCCACTCAATGTCAGTTTACAGATAGGCCTCACTTCGGTTTTTAGATGGCTAGATTACCATCAACAGTTCTGTTTGTATTTACTTTAGGAGTGCTTTCAACATTTATACACATAAATAAATTTATTTGACCTGTAACAGGTTAATCTTCTCTTAAGTTACATGTTACAGAGGGGGATCAGTATCTGTGGTAGGTGTCTAGAGTGTCTAGACCAAAAGTTTCATTAACTTACGGTTTGCTACCTGGACTGTTATGGAAAACCTAATCAGAAGTGCAGTTCTACAAGACTAGGAAGTTACCTGGAAAGGGGAGAAACTATGAGAAGGGGAAGGTTCCTTCTATGTGCACAAAGGGTTTTCTCCACAGCCCCAAATGGTAGCACCTGTCAAAAGCTGGCTCACGATGCTCAGCATCGTGCCATACACCACGTAAGGGAATTCTCCCTGATAGCTTTGTTTGGAGCCGCATAGGGTATCTATGGTCTACATTTTTGTTAATTATATTCCTAGACTAAAGGAGAGACACTGAGTGTTCAGACATCAAATGACTTCTGAACTAATCCAGGAATCGAAGGTATGAATACAGCAAAGGGCGTTCAAACCACCCACCACGCTACTCGACATTGCGAGACTTGGGGCTGCAGCACCCGAGACAAAGCATTGCTGAGAATTTTTAGTTTGGTTTTTTTTAAATAATAATTTGCCCGTATTTTTGGCAGCGCGCACAGCACCTCTGAGCACACGTAGCCAGCCGTGCTTCCAACCCACGCGGTGCCGCCGCCCGCCGG
>NW_008238358.1:6226594-6228391 GCF_000691975.1 Corvus brachyrhynchos
AGATACCCCGGCCCTGCTTCAGCGCAGCCGGCAGGGAGCGGCCCGGGGAGGGGGCGGAAAGAAGTCACTCCCCTTCTAAAAGGTGGTGTGCCCCTCCGGCTTTCGAGAGCTCCTCAGTGGCCACACTTGAACCCGGCTTACTGATCGCTGCCCTTGCTTCACCAGAGATGTCCGTGACTGGGTTTGAATTGGCAATACAAGCCTTTCAATCGAAACAAGCAGCTCAGGAGTATTTTATCAGCACGCCAGAGCACTGTGTGTCTGTGCCGTCCCCCCCACCCCCTGCAGTAAACGCACAGGTGAGTGAAAGTATAGTCCACATTTCAGGATTTTTCCTGGAGCCTTCCTCCAGTCTGCTGTCCATCCTGTCATCCCCCATCAAACTGTGTGCTAAAGCCTCTCATTTTATGTAGGCGAAAAATGAGGTGGGCAGTAGCGCCTGTGAACAGGATTTGGCCCTTGGAAAAAACCCAACACATAGCATGAGAGAGGTGAGTCTAGTGTACAGTGAAACACACCCACACGCGTCTGTTCTGCTAGTGTGGCCTGCAAAGTGCAGGGTTTTTAATTATACTAATGTATACACGATTTTAAAACTGATGAGCAAGAGGAAGGAATTCACAGCAGCAGCTCTCCCTGTTTTGCAAATCCTACGTTAAATATTTTCTATTAAATATTTTCTACTAATTGTTTCAGGTTCTAGACAGTATCTTCCCAAGTAATCAGTGTATGACCATAAGCTTCCACTTACAGTCAACACAAATTGCCTTGAGTACCTTGCAAGAAGAGTAGGAAGTTATACAAATCTCAGCAAGATGTTTGGGGTTACATGTAGGTGATAGCAAAGTAAAACTGTGCCTTCCTTCAGGCTCATAACTCTTCTCTGCTCTACAGTGTGGGAACCAATGATTAATTCAAATCGTGATCATCTCCCAGTGCCTTTCAGACTTCATGGGCTATCTGCTCTGCCTTCTGTTGTAATTTCTTTGGTTGTACCAAGTAATTTTCTTAAATACATGTTCTACTTCACATCTGCATTTTAGTTGTTTGCATTGGTGCCACAGCTTCTTTATCATTTTAAAAGAAATAACTGTTAACATTAGGATACTGAACAGTATGATGAAATATCTAAGGAAATGTATCTAAAGATCCCTTTTGCTAAATGGATACAGCTAAGAAATTGGTATAGCACAGGAGAATGCCACAAAAGGCATTCATTTTGCCTCAAAAAAAAAAAAAAAAATTAAAAAAATGGCATGCCAGAGGAATGGAAGAGGCTGCCAGTCAGTGAAATTAAAGCTGCAGCTCTTCCTTTGCTATCATCCATGAGGAAAAAATGAGAATTTTTTGCATCTAAGCAATCAATCTACTCAAGGAAAATCAATGCTATTCATTTGTCAATATGCAAGTGTTTGAGAGCCAATAGAACAAGAGCTTAAAAGGTAAGAAACTCTAAATTCTCAATCAAATTAATGATTTATAACACAGTAAGTACATTACAGATTAATCAATAAAACTCACTCATTTTGTACTCCCATTATAAAACATTCATGATGCTATTCCACGTAATTACGGTTTTCCTTCCAGAGCAATCCCTCAAGGCAGCCCTTATGCCCTTTCCCCCGTCAACCAGTTTACGCTGCGGTGGATGCCCTTTGCTCTGAGCTGGCGTCAGGTCTGGGAAGGACCCCAGCAGTGGCTCCTGGCTGAAGGCCGTTGTGCGTTCTCCCGGGCTGTTGGAGGCACACCCCACCGCACACGGCTCTGCGGGCGGGTTGGCGCGGGGCAGCGGCGGCC
>NW_008238358.1:6228550-6229885 GCF_000691975.1 Corvus brachyrhynchos
CAGTAATGCCACTTCTGAAAACCTATCTCAGTGCCATGAACCTACCCTTGACCAAACCACGGCCCTGCCCCGGGACAGTCCTCTGTAGTTACCAGTAATTCGGATTCCAAGGAACGCACTGCGTGTTGGCAGAAAGGGGACGTTGCTCACAGTGCTTGGCTGTGGGCAGGCACCACTCAGAGCTGTGTATCTTTTTGTGCGGTAACCATTAAATGAGACTTCAACACTTTGTGGAGTCTGTAAGCTAGACATGCCCAGACTGAGCTAGGAACCTTGCCTGCATCCCTGCTTCATTCGGAAGTGTCCCAATCAGGGAGCAATTAGAGCAAGACAGCCAAAATTAACTCTGGCATTTGTATTATGAGCAGTCATGTAGCTTTCTCATTAAGACATCAGTGAAACTTCTCAGAGATACCTAGCAAGGAATAAATATTTGAGTAGTTCAGGTATTAGCCTGTGTCAACCGAAGAGTCTCCAAATGTTACAGCGAGGATACTGTAACACGTGTATCAGACAACGAGGCCTGTGGAAAGAACATATATGGACTGATTCTTGGTAGATGTTTCAGAGAGATGTTCATTTCTCCAGCCGCATGGCCGGGGCTCTGCCGAGGAACTGCTCAATCCCGGGACCCGAGGGTCCTTGCCCACACGGGGGAACACAAACCAACCCATGGGGAACGAGGCTGACCAGGGGCCAGGGAAACCCCGTGTCTGTCCCCCCAGGACCCCATGGCAGGGGGGAAGGGACCCCGACATTTCACCCGTTTATTTTTAACAAAAAGAGATTTAAAACTTAACATTGAAAACAACTGGATAAACATAACAAGAGCAGTTTCAAAACAAAACAAGCCACCCTCCTGAGTCTTTAAATGTCCAAGCAGATTCTCTGGAACACCTTAAGGCTGACAGAAGGGAGACAGGACTCTCCGAGCATGCTTTGTGGGGAAACTGAGGCAGGAGAGGGTTTCTTCCATTTGTACCTGTTGGAACTCTAAACAACAATAGTTAATTTCTTCCCTCCCCCTCTTCATCCCCCACTTGGCATTGGAAAGGGATTTTTGGGGAAACAATTGGCAAAGGCATGGTTTTGTGAGAGAAACCATGGGTGAAAAAACGGATTGGGAATACACTGGGGGTTATAGGACATAAGGTAAAAGGGAAAGGTGGGATTAGGAAAGGGAGACTGTAGGGGCTGTTTATAATGTGGATATTGTCTAACATGACTACGATTTTTAGCATATATCAAAACACCATCAGGCCCAGTGACCTCTGCTGCTTGTAACCCTTTTCTACCTTGCACAATTTTGAACTCTACTACTTCTCCATCTCCTAA
>NW_008238358.1:6230003-6230372 GCF_000691975.1 Corvus brachyrhynchos
CTCCACCGCCCGCACTGCAGCTCGTGCCACTCCCCCCTCGCACAGGAACTGTCTCGCTGCTGCTCAGAGAGGGCTCGGTCCACGTGGCCTGGGTCACACGGTCCCTGAGCCAGACTTCCCTTTGCTAAGACACAGCTGACATTGCTCAACAGTCTCAGTAATTAAATAATATTCATGAAAATATTCTTCCATCAGCATATATTTTGACTCAAAAATTAACTGTGTCCAAACAGTCTTCCAAAAGTCTTTGGTAAGAATCAAATCCCAAGAAATGTAGAAAAAGTTCTTAAACAACCATGCCAGGAAGTGTTTCAGTTCCTTTTGAGCTTGAATTAAGCTAAAATTTACAAATCGTTGTTCAAGAATCTT
>NW_008238358.1:6230697-6252984 GCF_000691975.1 Corvus brachyrhynchos
CCGAGGGTCCTTGCCCGCGCAGGGGAACACAAAACAACCAATGGGGAACGAGGCTGAGCAGGGGCAGCGAAACCCCGTGTCTGCCCCCCAGGGCCCCTCTCCCAGGGCTACATGGCGGGGGGGAAGGGACCCCGACATCCAAACTGCACAGAAATGGCAGAGTTCCTGACTATTGAAATCGGAAATCCCAGGCCCCAGTCCATGTTCTCCTGAGATGAAAGGTACCAAATGAGCATTATATAGCTCACATGACAAGTCAAATAGAGTGCAGATTATCCTGTGACTCTTAAGAATTCAGACCATAACAAGCCTAGGAAACATAATTTTAGACTACTGGCCTTATGTTAATGGTGTCAAGTGCCCATTCGCTTTTGAGAACATATACTAGAAGGAAAATGCTAAAGCACACTTCATTAGTTTATACTCTGTACCTCCTCCTGCTGCCTCACAGTGCCCATTCTTCATTGCTTTTCTAAGCTATACACTTGTAGGAAAAAAAAAGATGACCAAAAAGATATTTGAGATTTAATTTCTCCTTATTGAACAGAAGGCTAATGGGACTTTTTAGAATCTGATTTGTGAGATGTGATTAAGTAGCCAAAGAATTAAGATGGCAGCTGCTTTCAAAGGAGATTGCTGCTGGGAAATGGAGAATTGCCACATGAAGTATGTGAAAGATCAACTGGCCTTTTAACTTCCCACAGTTTACAAAGGAGTGACAGGGCCATGCCCTTAACAAGCCCTTAAACCACAGCAAACATGAAATGAGCCAGTCTTCAAGATATATCATGCCTGTAAGAATAAGAGTTCAACTTTGTAGGGTCCAAACTGCTGTTTGCATTATGGGACATAAGACAAATCATGTTGAATTTAGTACTTTGACTATTTCTTTGCTTTTTCTGACCCGTACAAATACTCATTCACTCACACTTACTCAAATACAGCCAATGAGATCTTGCTAAAATTTTCCAGAAAAAAAAAAATCTTCAAATAGAAACTTGCTGTGAAAAACTTGAACCAAAACACTAAATCATAGTTATTAGAGCTTAAAAAAAATTTATTTATTAGGTGTATTAAGATTACACAAAAATAGGGTACAAAGGAGAGCTACTGTGGAAAACTCTTTATCCCACTAATTATACCAAAAACTTCAAGAATTTTCAAGTAACTACAGTAATAATTTCACAAGTTAATTTTAAGCATGTTTTGTATTGTTATATGGAAGCCAATATAAAAAGTATAAGTCCAGAATGAGCACAGAAATTCTACCTCAAGCAATAGTTTAAATTCGTGTATCACACAGAAATCTTGAGAGCAAGATTGAGACTGACAGAACTGTGATCCATGTTTAGAATACAGCAGTGCCACATTCAGTGTGCTTAGGGTTGGAGGAACCAAAATGTGTTATCAGTTGTACACAGAACACCTACAGACTTCAAAGGAGTAATCAGCCTGTAGTGGAATAAAGACAGAGAAACCTGCATGTGAGTTCTTTTGGGATTCATATGCTGTGAGGGCTGCAAAAGATGTGATTATGTACATTCTTTAAATCAGTGCATGTATTAATAAAACTGTCCTGTAAAGCAAAGTATTGATTCTCCTCTTCAATGCTAATCAATAAACCCAGCATACAATAACCTAGCAAGAGAGTTGCAGAACAAGTAAGGACTTCCTTCCCTTTTTGCATCATTCTCTGTTCTGTCTTGTTCCTGTGCTCCTCACTAATTCAGGGTAACTCCCTAGTTAGTTCACAGGAAAGTCTATTGAAATAAATAAACAAGTTCTAACTTAGTCACAAGAGTATTGTCAAGATTAATTAGCAGATGAAGTATAGTTCTTTGAAGATGCAATGCTTTAATGCATTTAATAAATGTTAATTTATTATTGTTTAGATTTATGGACACATCAGCATACTGTGTTAAAACAAAGTTTTGTATGCAGAACCCAGGCCAACATAAGGAATTTCAAGTTGATAAATATCAGGGAAGTACTTTGCAGTTGCCTAAGATATAAGGCAGGCCGGGACTCAGACTGTGCTATGTCCCTTTTCAGTACGATATTCGGGTGACAGTAGAACTTGGTGCCACACTAGACCCCCACAGCCTGCTCCTTATTCTGGGAGTACGGAAGTGCATCAGTGCTTCTTAACAGACCCAAATCAAACTGATCAGCAGGGGCTGAATCACAGACATGGTGAAGAAGGTCTGGCTTTGTGCCCAGTCATAGGAATAGGATGCGTGAAGTGCTAGGCTGGCTTTCCACATACCCACAAGAGCCTGACAGGTTATTTCAGCTCCTCACTGTCTGAAAGCAGCTGTGCTGCCTCTGGGCCTGACTCCGTAAGTGTTCATTTATAACATAAAGCATGCACTTGGAAACTCCAGTGTGCCTTATCCACACTGGATTGCCAGCTCAAATGTCTCACTTTCTCTGGAACATAGTTATGGCTAATGGAATTAATTATTAGATTGTAATTATCCACTCGTTCTTTCATCCAAAGTACAAAAGCAGATGAAAGTTCTTATTGTCTATATGTCTAGTTTTGTACTCCTTTATCCTTCCCTGCCAGCTTTGCTGTATTTCAGGAATCATAGATTTTCATCAAAGGCTGAAAGAAAAGGTGGTTTTGCTTAGCTGTAGAGCCAGATGAGCATATTTTGACTGTTCAGGCCAAGTTTCATCTTCACAACTTGGTGTCAGCTCTCTCTGCTGAATACAGATGGATATACTGGGCAGGAAGAGCACTGGTTCATGGTCTGCCCCTAAATTCGCTCCAGATGCTATTGAAGCCATTTGATTATTATTATTTATTATTATGAAATACCTAGTTTTCATTATTTTACTATGTGGAGTCTGAGGGAAAGCCTGTGAATTTCTAGGAGCAAGGTACTCAATTAAATAACTTCATGGTTTCTATGTCCTCGCAGATGATACCTCAGCAAGAAAATTTGTGATGTGTATAAGGTGGTCTTCCTTAGGACCCTTATTTTCATAATATCAATCATTTCAGACTAAATTCCAATAGATACTATTTTCAACATTGCTTGATCACTATAGGAAATTTACTTTTCCTGGTCTGTTCCCCATTTCTGCTAGGAATCAGTTCCAGAAATCAAATGTATCTATTTTTTTTTCTCTGTTGTGTTTTTGTATTGATGCATAGACACTTAAAAAACAAGGTTCTGATGCAATGTAGAGATTCTGATGCAGTGTTGAGGTTATTCTATTTATTTCTATATGTGTATTATTCATGAGATATGGGGCATAAAATCATTTGACTGCACTCTCCCAGAGCTCCTTTGTGATAATTCATGAAACAACTTCTCAGTAGTAGACATTTTTATTTATGTGAGTACCACACCTCCCCTTAGAATTTGAGGTTTTCAAGGGCAAAAAGAACGTGGTACTTGGATTCCAGGCAAATAAAATTCCTGTCATGTGGGTCAAAGGTGAATTCAATAGCCTTTCTTCTCTAGCTTCCAATGCCTTAGCTCTCAGAGTGATTCCTTGTTTGCAAAATTGAGACCTGTAAAACATTATACATATAACAAAATGGGGCATATAATTTAGTTAGACTTTATATGAAATAATGACTTGTGATCTGCAGTGAATAAAGAAACAGGTCTTTAAATTATTTTCTGCAAATTCTTTCGGTCAAGAAGACACACTACTATGAGTGCAATTCAGATCAAATTCACAAATTATTCTAGTGCAAGCAATAATTTCAGAAATACATGCAGTGAAAGTCCAGGACTTTCAATAAGTCTGAGACTGTCCCTTTTCCATTGGTGTTCTTCACTACTCTAGGAACAGGACTGTAGTTGGCATCACAGAAGTCCTATAATGAAAGAGATCAGAGCTTTATATTTACTTGTACAATGTGATATGGTCTGCTATAGATAAAGATCATACGTGGCACATATTTGCACTTGATAACACATTTACATAGTAATTCATTGTGCAGCTTCATATATATTCAATGCAGCTATTCTATTCATCACAATACAGTAAACAAGTTAATTCTTTCTGCAACATTTGGTTCAAAGGATTCCAGATTTAATTTTTCTAAGAGCCTGCTGGGGGCACCAACACATCCCCATAAAAATCGAATTATGAAATTAGGCAAATGAAAAAAAAATTTTAATAATTTATTTATATGGTATAAATTACACAGTACACCTCAGGTTATATGTAATGTTTATAGTCTTCTTTTCACAGCTTTGAAAATACACCTACAGTGAATTTGCTTGCAGGCTTATACTCGCAAATAATTCACACCAAGAGTGACCTGAATAAAGCAGGGGCATCTCTAATAATCTATTCTGGCTGAGAAAAAAAGGTGAACCAATTGGTAAGTGGGAAAAGAAACTGCCTTGACTGTGGGCTGCATCCTGGCTGGTACAGACAGGTGGCATTTGTTGGTTTAAAACCAGAGGGTTGAGTTGTGTAACAGGAAACCCAGCTACAGCAGTCACATAGCTAAATAGCAATTGTGAGGTGCTACCTTGTGCATGTAAAAACAACAGGAGAAGACCTGTATGGATTAAAAATATGTTAATGACACCACAGGAGCATAAACCAAATAATTACCTAGTTTGAAGAATGGGGGCTTTTTCACATAGAAGTTATATTGGTTCTAGAGAAAAGTTACACAAATCTGAAAGCTTTAAGCAGAAACTGGACAACATACAGCAAATTTTTACAGAAATGCTCTGTTTTCTTTGGTGTTCTCTGATTTTCCTGATGGAAGAAAGACTCCACATTTCAGATTCTCCCTTGCCCCCTGAGAGTAGCAATGTTCAGCTGCTTAACAGCAGCAAATTATCTTGAAGTGCCTATTTTTCTAATGCTTCTTACATAGCGGAAGGATGGAAATGATAGATAAACAAAAGCTAAGAAAAAAAGCAAATGAGAGGCCAGCACAAAAAGAGAATAAGAGTTGATCATCAGACTGGAAAGAGCTTGCTGGGTGAGAAGTGCAAAAATTTTTACAGGATCTGAATTTCTTGAGGACTGTGGACAAGAATCTTACTGAGAAAATTTGATGCAGATAAAGAAGTGAAATGAAGTTATTGCCAGGAAAGTAACAGGAGACAAAGACCTCTTAGACACTAAGCAGAAGAAGCTGGGCTTCTAGGAGCAGCCAAGAAATGCAGCAAGGAAGTTGCTCCTCATTGATGTAATGGCTTATCAACTATCTGGTACTTGGAAGTGTTCCTGAAAAGAGAAAAAGAAGTGACAAAATATTGCACAATCACCAGAAGTTTTTATTATCTTCACATAGCCACAAGTTGCTTCTGACAAGGCAGGGTTTCATTATTGCATTTCATTATTCAGTAATTGCATATTAACATTTTTTGATATTTTGATTTTTGTGCTCTTGTTCTACTTCTAGTCAATGTAACCTGTTACATTATTCAATCACTTTTATAGTTTGTTTTTTTTTCAAGTTCAAGTGGAATTCCCTGCATTTCAGTTTGTGCCTGTTGTCTCTCATTCTGTGTCTGAACATGCCTGAGAGGAGTCTGGCTTCATCTTTAGCTCTAGCCTCTAAGCCCATCCTACTGGGTCCATACCAACAATGATACCTCTGTATTTCCCAGCACTGTTGTGAAAATTCTTAATATTTTAAAAGCACCTTGATTCTACAGTGACGATGGCAAAGAAAAATTAATAAAGATATAATTAACCTTGTGGTCACAATAGTTTCTGAACAGATTGCATTAAATGAAACAAAACACATAAGCAACACAGAGGAAAAAAGCTTCACTGGGGAAGTGTAGTCTCTTTGCTCAACTACATTGGAGAAGCATCCTCACAAAAAAGAAAGGGAATCTTATCGTAAATAACAAGTTTGCTGCGGATAATTTTAATCCAGTCATTTCTAGATTTTAGACTTTGCAATTTTAGTATTGTTAGATACACATCATGTGTAACAAAAATACTGGCCAGCTTTCCCTACTGCATATGAATATTTCCTCTAGCAACCTAGTGGGTGCCTCAGAGGGCTGGCATGGAAGAGGATCTCTGGGGACTATGACAACATAAAGGCTGTTGGATATTCTGAATATCCAGTGAGGGCTGTAAGCATGCTAGGAAGGTCTTTTGAGGGCAATACTGCAGGGCTGCACTGAGAACTAGCCCATCTCCATCCCGCAGGGGAGTAAAAGGACCACAGGAAATCCTGGAGTGAACTGTCCCCATGATTATCACATGATTATGTGATACAGCCCCATCATGAGGGCTAAAACTGGTCAACCTGTGAGCTATTTGCTCATCAAAAAATGTTGTCACCCCTAGATATTTTTTAGAAGCACATGCACCCATCCTTTTCCTTTTCTTCCTTAGCAGACCTCTGGAAAGAGGAATTCATAGAAGTACCTATGTTTGCTCTCGTTAGTAGTTTAGCCCCTTAAAATAGCAGCACTTTGTAAGCACACCTTTGCCAAAACAGTTTTTAAATAAAGTATTTAAAATGTTTGGAGAGCTTTTTTATGTTTATGCGTTTTACACAACCTAGTAAGTTTTCTGGGGTGAAATTGATGTGAATCGGGGATGCAGATACTACAGGTCTTTCTGCATAGTTCTGGGAAAACACAAAAAAAGCAAAGCACTGATTTACTTATATTGTCAATCTTTTTCAGGTTTACTTACATAGGAAATTTTAGGTTTTCAATTAAGGTTTTGGAGTTTTGAGTGATATAAGCACACATTGTCTCTGACTAACCAATCTCATTTCACTTTGGCAAAGAGACTGATTTATTCTAGGCTTTCTCCTCCCTGGAAGAGATGATGTTACAAGATACTTCTATAGAGAAGATAGTATACAAATCCATCAAAAATGCTTCAGTTAATATTTGCTAGCAGATAAACCAGGGAAATACGCAAATTGTACAAATTTCATTCTTTAAGGCATTTTCAGTTTTGCCTTCAATAAGCTGAGAAATACTATGTCATCTTACTATAATCTTGTAGAACATTTAGATATTTGAAACTAACATAGTTCAGGGAAAGAAAACCAAGAGGATAGCATGCCACTGTCCAGTTACAGCAAAATATATACTGAAGTAAAAATATTTAAACAGATGTTATAAAGATTCCATTTCCATTGTGCAGCATAGGCACATCTGCTGTACTTTAAATACTTCTCATCTGTGCCAAAGAAATACTATGAAGAGAAAATGCCTTTTTTTGTGCTTTTCCTTTGAGTTTACCCTATGTGAATACAGAAAGAGCCTTTTCAATAGGAAAAAAGGCACTGATTGTGATCACAACATTTTGTCTTTGCCCTACAGCTGCCATTTGTGACTAGTATGGACATCAAGTCCTGGCTCTTGTTTTCTGGCCTCTTTTAAAAACCTTGAATATCACTAAAATAGTATTGGGCAGGAAGGAAAGGAGGGACAGCATTGTGCAAGACCAAACAAATGTAAAAATGCTGCAGTGCTACACTCACTTCCTTCCAAATCATTTTCAGGCATTAGCTTATTGGTGTTGTTCTTTACAAAGGAAATATTTGATGTCATAGTATTATCACCAGTGATGAAGTGCACCTACGCTGATGTTTATGATACAGCTTTGTTTTGGGGACATGCTTGAGTTTCAGTATTAAGGCCTCGAGCACATAAATTCCAGACTTAGACAGTAGTGGAGTGGTGACTTTAGAGTAGTAACTTTAATTACTTATAAGGTAAGGCTCTTACATTTGCTCACTGGAGAGTCTGGAAGACTTAATACAGCTATATTTAGCAGCGACATTTAGTAAGAAGCATCCACTACTACTGACTATGTACTTTAATAATGCAATAGTCTCAGAATTACAGAAAACTCCAACAGGAAGGCAGTCTGCCTTCATTGAGCTGCTTCTGTTACAAACCGGTTACATATTCCCAGATGACACAGGTACCCAGTCTCTTATTTTGACTACGTAAGTTTATCCATAAGATATTATTTAAAGCTAACAGATGCATGGGGCACAGGAAGAAGAAAACCTTGAAAGCTTCTGTTTTATATGGATTCTTCTGGGAAGCAAGCATGCAGCAGCAGTCTGACAGGGGATCTACAACAAGCTAGCAGCTCTGCTTCCGTATGGTACAAAGAGCCCAAGAAAAAGCTCTGAGGGACACAGAAGTTTTGCCATTAATTCAAGTCAGTTTGGAGTAAGAGTGGAATATAGACGTTACACCAATGAAAGTTATGCAGAGATGGTCCTGTAGATCCTGTCAGCCATAAACGTAGGACATAGAGACAACATTACTAATCACTATGCCACATGCGGTTTTGGAGAAAGCGGAATCAAATCTTCAATCCATCACCTTAAGGCTTTTGGGTACAAGACATACAAACATTTGCTTTGTAGGTACAAAAAATGCCAGAATTTTGTTACTATTAACAAGCATTCCAAGAGTATTAATGTGCTTGGTAAATCATACTGTTGTGTGATGCTTTTGCACTTGCAACTGCTAGAATGTGAAATCAGATTTACTAATATTATGCTCTAAGGTACTTTGCATGTTCAATTATTTCAAAAGCACAGTTCATTAAAATTATGCTCATTTTATGGCAGAAGAATACTTTATGCCATAGCAGACACCTCAAATACAAGACACTCTACAAAAGGAATTTAAAAGTTATGGGTTTGTACTTCACTTATCAGCATTTGTAGTGCAAGAAGCTTATGAGATTTCTATCTCTTCTTATACTACTTTCCTTCTGCTTCCTTTAAATTATTACTGTGCCTTAATTTAGACTACTGCCTTATGGTCTTGCCATTTTTGTTTTTCTAATTCTAGTTTTAACCAAAATCACTGATCTCCTCATGGTGCAAAAAGTAGGATTTGTATGTAATCTTAACAACAGCTTTTTAGATTTCTCATAAATTAAATAAAAAAAGAACTGAATGTGAATTAATTTGGATGTGTGACCAAGTGACCATCTCTGCAACGTGACCATTTGTAAAAAGATCATTATGTTATTCTCAATGGTTTTGCTGTTTAATATTCCACTGCAAGAAACAGAACTGTTCTCTCTGTTTCTATCAATACAAAGTGATTACCTGCTACCTTCTTTAACATTGCCATAAAAATAATTTGCAAAGTGAATTGCATTCATCAGTATGCATGATGCTTTAATGCTTCTCTCTATTAATATAATTAAATTTAACTGGCAAGACAGTAGACAGGAATACTTAAAAGTGAACTGCACAGGTATGTATCAAACCAGAAATGAAAAGACCAATTGACTGAGAAATGTGTTGAAGAGCTTAAGTTGAAAATTCCAGAAATCCTCTTCAAAACAAAGTATCTAAAAATAACTTTATTCATTTATGAAACTGGGCTTGTTCAATTCCTGATAAAACAGAAAATCTTCTTAGACTGGCAAACTTAGATAAATCTAAATCAGACTTTGTTTGAAAACAGATCCAACTATCAGCTCACAGGCTGCTGGACAAGAGCCTGTGGGAGGTAAGTGGGCCTTTGGCTGTCACCAGAAATGTTCCGCCTGAATCGTCATGAAAAAACCCCAAACAAACAAACAAAAATGTGCCAACCTTCTTTCCTGCCTCCAAAAGCAGGATTAGAAAGTCTTTCAGTACAAGACCACATTTTTGCAAATAATAGGGAAACAAGAAAAAAATCTGGAAAAATATAGATGGAGAAAATAAATGTCTGTGGCAATGTGTGGGATAATGGAAGTATATTCCTAGATTATTCTAAGCCAAATGCTCTTACTTTACTTATCGTTCTAGCTATTGTCAAAGAGGATATACAAATTATTTTTAAAAGCAGGCAGAGAGTAATTAACATTTTGCATTCATTTCTGAAGATATTTGCAGCATTAGATAATTTGAGAAATTGTTCGACTTCAGTGGTATAGAGATGGTCAAATTTGTATATACTGAAGTCTTTATGTGATCAGGGGTGTAATTCAATTTTTTTTTTTTTTTATAATTTCTTTTCAAGTTTTTATTGTTGTATCACTATAAAAGTGATGGTTTAAAAAGTAACAACAAGAAGTCTCTGACATTATTGTCCACTTTATTAGGGCCGAACATGAAAGGTACTACAGACGGTAAATCTACTTATCAGTAATTGTAAGCATTTTAGGAAATGAAGTTATTTCATTTAATAAATAAATAATCTCTCACTGTAGAAAAAGAGTGATCTCTAACAATAGTCAAAGGCACCCATCCTGTGAAGATGGTATACAATGATTAGAGTTTCCCTCGTGGTAGATTCAAAGAAGTCAATGAGATGCACAAAGTTGACAACTATCGGACTAAGAAATGACAAAAGAATTGAACCAAACTTAAACTGCAGAACCATCATTAATTGTTAGTAGTGTTTCCTATGCAATTTACTGGTCCTTTAGTGTTTTTTTTCTTTTTTAAACTAGTTATTCAGGATGTGAAAGAAGCATTATATTGATATTTCGGGGGGGAAATGTCAGTGAGATTTCAGTCATACTCTAGTGTGGGTATAAACACATGGCTTCAGGAGTACTGACACTTGGAATGAGTCAGTTTGTTTAAGGAGGAATCAGTGGTATTTTTAATTGATGTTTTTTAATATATCTGTCATAAGGATTCCTTGCAACAAATACCATAAGCATAAGGATCATAACTAATTTTGCTGTAAAAGATTCTATCAGGCACTGATTAATATGCTGAATATGCTGTAAGCTATAGCAACCTGTTCATTCTTCTTCTCTGGTTTTATGAGATTCTGTAGTTGCAGTTTCTGAGCTTTCTCTGGATAAACTCGTGTAAAAAAAAAATAAAAAAGGAAAAATATTGAATTTACCATGGCTAAAACAGAACACAATTTTACCACGGAAAACTTCATGAAAGATGATCATGCTCCAAGAAAGTTAGAGAATGTTGTTTGTCTCAGACACAAGTTCACCAACTGTATATATTTAAGTAGTTCTCACTGTTTCCATTTGCAGATAAAAAATGTGATCATATGATCCTTTCAAGATAAGCTACCACTAATTTTAAACACTTTGATTAGTCTCTTTTTATTATTTGAAATAGTATCTCACAGGATTTTACTGTATTGAATGCAGCTCCTTGAGTTGTGAAATGCTTCCGGAGAACTATCAAATTCCAAAGATATTTTGGTCCTAACAACATGCATGTGTGATATGTCATTCCACCACTCATGTTAATACATTTTTGTCTGTATGTTGTAAATAGCTCCATTTGCTCCTTTTACATTTTGTGTTTTTGCAGCTATCTGAACTGTGAAGTTGCATCAGCTCACAGTACAACCAAGTCTTTTGTAACTTTTTTGACTCCTAACTGCATTTAAATCACTTAAGCTTCAAATCTGAGGGTTGTCCTTAACTCTTAAGATTAATTCTTCCCAGAAAATTTAAGAATAGACATTTTCTGCATTTTTTTTCATGAAAATTTTGCAGCTTAAAATGAGCAAGATGGGAGTCATTGCCAGTCCTTATCTCCAAATATGTCCAGTGAGAAATGGAGGCGTTCTTACCATTTGAAGTTTCAGAGCAGATGGAGTTTGGCTATTCTGATTCAGGGTCACAAGGTTGCATATTTCCCTCCACTCAAGCATTGTAACACTTGGTAAGCATTAGTCAGATACCAGGCTTCCGTATGTTGCCCTTAGCAGTGTGGCTGAAAGGAAAAGTAGCTTTTTTGGTAAACTGGGAGAGTGAGCAGAGATTTGAAATTGGCATAAAGTCAGCATCAGTCTCCTGAGGCCATTTGTGCAGTCTGGCTTCTGCCAACTAGTCTAGCAAATTGTTCGTGTTTGCTGTTGAACTTTGTTCTGCATATGTCAGGGTAGACTATTAGCAGCTGAAGAAATGGACCAACCAGTGAAAACTTCTTGTAAATTAGTTGAGCGTGACTGTGCTGTTCAGTGTTGACTTTGCAACTTGGCAATGCTATCCATTGCTCACATTTGAGGAGGTGTATTGGGCATCCACTTAACAGTATATGAGTTTATAAAATTACATGTGAACCCACGTTTGTAGCTGTCAGGAGCAGAAACTAAAATATTTTCAGTGAACACCATTGCCAACTAAACAGAAACAGTAACTAAGCAACGCAGAAACACCACTTAGGTTGTTCATGATTCGGAAGCACAATTTACCAAATGTCTTCCTCCCCCTCAACCCCCAACTAAAACATCTGTATTTACTTGGAAGCTTTATTTCACTAATCTGCAAAATGTTATATATCAAAATTTAAAAACCCAATATGAAACTGAATCATCATTACCACAAAAATCAGTGGAACAGTTTGATAATGCTGAATCCCGGCACAACCTTTCCAAAAACATCGACTAGTTCCACATGATTATAAAGAGAACACGATAAGGAATGAATTAAAGAAATGTTTTTCAATTACCTTTTTTTTTCTTAAACTGAAAGAGGCTTCTTACTTAGAAGTACCCTGTCACAGGCAATGGCAGTGCTACTATCCCAGTAATACAGCCTTAGGTATCTGTGCCTAATGCCGTAAACCATCACTTGAATCAGGTCAAAAAACCTTCTTCCCAATATAGTAGCATTGGCACCGTGAAGTTCTGTGTCGTGTACTGTTACTTTAAGGCAGTATGTTATGCAAAATGTTTGTCCTGCTGTTTCTCCATCCCTGACGATCCTGTTCCTTCTCCCCTTTCTCTGGGTTTCACTGGATGAAGAAAGGTAGCAGAGCTACTGTTCAAATCTGTCCTGAGCTAGAAATTTTAGTAGAATATTCAGTATTATACAGGACACAACTTTTCTCAGAGGCAGGATGGTATTTTTCCTGGTTTATACCAATGAGCTGTATAGGCCTTTACTGAGAAGACATATTTTCTACACCTCTCAACTATAAAGAGATCTGGATAGTCGATAATACATGTTCCATGAGAGTGCCATGCTAATTATCCCATGAGTCATTCCACGTGAATTTATAAGTTTCTACAATCTGCACCAATATTTCAGCTTCTGTCTCCAGACAACTAAGCAAAAAAAGCTGTGAAAAATTATTTTCAAGCTATATTAATCACCAGTGGCTTTAAGGACTATGGTTAAGTTCACAACTCCACTGGAAAAGATGGGGGCTGCACCTGAAATGTATTCCTGAGTTCAGAATTTCAAGCAGAAATTAAGTCATCAATTTTGTGAATTGCTGCCTTGGGAGCTGTAAAAAGTTCAAGGTAAAAAACTTCATAATGCCAATATTATGGGAATTCTGCAAGGTTGTACCTGTTACATGTATTTCGTAATAGCACTTTAAATCTAAAAAGACCAGGAGATCCTTAAAACTACAAAAGAAGTGTGTTTTGCTTTCCACTGATGTCACATCAAATTAGCTCTAATGTGGAAAAATACATATATTCGCTTATGAAAATGTGCAATGTACAGTTACTGCTTAATTGTTGAGGGACGCAGGTAGACATTTTTCATCTTTTTAAAATGGAAACAGGTGGGATATTCAATTGAAAAATAAATATGCCTGCACACGTGGCTGTATTACACCATCTTATTAAAATATGCTGGACACTTTGAAAGCAAAGACAATGTCTCTGCCTTCAGCACCTTATTATGTAGGAAGAATACTGTATCTCTTTTCTCATATTGTCAAGGTACAGAATGAGAGATACATTCAAAAAATGTTCAAGTAAATCCTTCATTTGCTATTATAATTACTTCCTGGAGAAGTTGTGGAGTTTGAATTTTTATAACAATTTTTACTACTGTTTCAGATTTAAAAAAAATAACTAGTTTTTAAAAATATAAATTAAAAATATCCATTTTAGCCATCTCAAGAACTTGGTTTATGTTTTCATATTTTGACACAGACATTAAAAAGTCAGTATCTTGAGTTTCACTATAAGGAAATAAATTTTTTATTTTTAAAAAATTCCATTTTAGCCAACTGTAGTAACTGTTTTAAACACTTCTTTAAGAGTCTGAACAACAGAATGAGATACCTGAGCTATCTGGGGTCCTGTGAGCAATCTCACAGCTTAAGTGCTGACCTACATGTATTTTGATTAGTTTAGGAGATCCCCAGCTGTACCCAGCTATTCTGTTTTCTGTTGGAGAATGCATGTTCCTCAGGTGTAGTAATTAACCTTACACAGGCCCTGCCCTTGTTATGTATTAATCACATTTGTATGGGCTACACACATAGCATCACATCACTCTCAGATTTCCCACTTACAGGGTTTCTTTTGTATTTGGTAGAGGACAACTCCTTTCTATGCTCTTTTTGTCCTTGTCATTGTACCTGTGTAAGACAGGTACTTAACATGAAGGTTTCTAAAGAGATAAGATCTACCTTTATGAGCTAACATCCCCCTAAATGTTGTTATTATAGGCAAAAAGAACTTCAACCTAAACTTCAAACTAAATAGGCTGCTTTTTGGCTGAGATTATTAAGAGACTTGCCAACAAGTCAAGGAACTCTCAGAACTGTAAACAGCACAAATGAGAAATAAAAGAATTATAAGCCTAGTGTTCCACTCAGCCTGTCATCCTCCTCTTTGGTTGCAGTCCAGCAGCTTTTTGGAAGCTTGCTTTCAGGCTAATAAAAGTTCTCTTTCTCGTGTGTCAACCAAGAGCCACTCTTAGGTTAGAAATAATCCCATGAGCCAAAATGTTCTTTGTGTGTGTACAACCCGTACCCATGTCATTCAACAAACTTGAAAAAAGTGGGTATCACTCTTACTAGGCTTGAAAATAGAAAAAACATGTTAGGTCTGGCAGATTCCCTGATACAGCCCAGAAAATGGATACATGATATCCCAAGCCCATTTGAAAGAGAGCAAGGGAGATGCAGGAATATATTTTTCAGATTTTGTTGTCTATCAGACCAATCAATAATGAGTTTCAGAAATTTCTACTTCTTTTCAAAAATCTAATTTTTAAAGTGAAATATCTTCTAGATGTTAGGCAGATTTTTTTGTTTGTTTGTTTCATTCTAGAGTTCTTACTGTGTAAGATCTGAAGACATATTTATAGCTTGTATATACCTGGGAAGTATAGACTGCAAAGTTTCACATGATCTGAATCCCCATCATCTGGATTTGAGACCTGTTTGGACCACTTAATGCTACTTTTTAACCCTCAAGCTAAGGGATTTCTGTGGAAGGTGGAGCTCTGGAGAGGAACATTGCTTGGGGTCTCCCCCTGCTGAGCTGCATGAGGATGTAGTTACAATGCACACCTTGAGATCATGTGCAGTACCCCAGTAATGACAGCTGTTCATGACCATATAAATCTCAGAGAGTCCAAATCTGAATGGACAAAGGCAGCTCTTCATAGGACTTATCCTAAGTTCTTGAAGGATCCTTTTAAATGAACAGCAAAAATTCCTCTGAGGAAATGACAAAATAAAAATACCTCAATAGACTACATACATATTTAAACACATTTATACTTCTTTGCAAATATGTGATTGGAGTAATCCCTGAGTTACAGCACCAGAACAAACCCCACCACATTTATAACAGCCCGCTCAAAGCTGTAGAGAGCTCACTTGATCCCGGTTAGCCGTAAAGAATATATTTCTCTCATGTGTCATGAGTTTCCTTCATTCAGAGTATTTCCCACGTCCCTGGCCCTATAGCCTGTTCCCATATCCTAGATTTCAAATACCATTGCTACAGACTTCCAGTTCGAATCAGTCACTTCGCCCATTTTCTCTCTTTCAGGCTGTTGGGGCATCTATGTTCCTATGAGCATGGCTGAACCATTACATCATCTGGGACTTTGTGACCTTGCAAAGTGGGTAAGTGTCCTGAAATTGCCCCTGCCCATCCATTTATCTTCCAGCATGACTCTGAAATCCTGTGCATTAGAATAGTTTGCATATCAGAACAACATGCAGCCCTGAGTGCACTTAGAATTGATCATGTGAAAGATGCTGTTAAACAGTTTTAGGGGTTTTCTCATGCATTACTGTTCTTGGAAATGCCTTTAGAGAAGGAGGAGAGTGGTTGTGTGTGTCATAAGGCTTCGGAAATCTTTTGTTTTTCATCTCAGTCCACTGGCCAAAAAGAAATTAGTCACTTTGTTGTAAGTATCCTGTCTCCCATTGCTTTGTTTAGGTTTGCACCTACTTCCTGAACAGAAAAAAAAAGATTAATCGTACAAACATGCTGGTACATGTTGGTACACATGGTACACAGATGATACAATGAGAAATTAAAACACTGTTCTCAGTTTGCTGTCTTTTACTACCTAAAGCACTGTGTGCTGGGACTAATTCTTGGAAAGACTCTTCCCTCACTCAGAAAGTGGTCAGCCCAGGGATGAGAGAAGAGGGTTCTGAGCAGCACAGGGCTTCCTAAATTGCACTGATAGCATTTAAAATGCTAATTTGAACTTTCTAAAGAGTAAATTTAGTTTGGGAACACAAAGGAAATTTGGTAATTGACATCAGATAAAAATCTGATAAGAGACAGTATCCATAGAAGGACTCTCTAAGTCTTGTCTCCTTTCCTTACATATTCAGCAATATAGGGTAAGAGAATGATATTATTTGAAGGGTGCTTCTGTATTGTTTTCCAAAAGAAAATTAGAACTGCAACAGGGCGTCTTCATTTCTTTTGGGCAGGGCGCCAAGATGAAAAGCAAAAGGTAAAGTTCCAGGAGCTTACTGCCAACATCATGCTTTCATAAGTATAAATCAAAATTATGACAGGTACTCCATAATAAGCACCTTCCCATGCTTATGTTCTTTAAATGAATATATGAACCAGACACTGTTGAGAAAGGGCATTCCTTGATGCACAGCTGTTCATCACTGTAAGTAGTATAATACATGACAGAATTTAATTGATTTTGGGGTTGAAAATAACCAGAAAAATATTAAAGTACGTTTGTTTTTACTTTTTTTTTTGGCTGAGATTAACCAAACAGTGAAGCAGTCAAAAGGCTGTGATCAGAGCAGAATGACAGTCAGTGACTCTTATTGCTCAGATGGGTGTTTTGTGTAGAACACTTCTAAAATCCATGCTGAAGCTTTTAGTCAATGCTATTCATGCTCCGAAGCAGCGCTATTCTCTCCCACGCTCTCTCAGGATTGCCTTGCCACCACTGTCTTAAAGTGCTCCCCTCCTACAGAGTATCTGGTCAGTGGTAGCAGCAGCTGCAGGAACAGCGCATTCAGCATGCCAGACTGAAATTCATGTTCCAGGAATGTCTCCTGGGGGGTTGAGCAATTCAGTCAGATTCATAGTTAAAAGCCTTTCACTGTAACACAATTACCCTGCAGTAGAGAAGAGGAATGGTTGGCATTTGTTTGTTACAAATGTGCCTTGCAAAACCCATTATTATGAAATCCTTGCTTGGGTGAAATTTCACTGACAATGGGATGTACCTCTGCTAGAATGATAGGCTTCTGTGTTGGAAATATGACGGGGAAAACTGAGTGATCAAGAACATTTTATATGGGTTTCAACATCCATTTTCTCAAAAATATTAGGGCTTTTTCTGTCTGAAAAGTAGCAACCACAGCTGTCCAGCAGGACCCAAACAGTTCCAGAAAGTTGTGGTTTAGTGGCTGTTTAGAAAAGCATTTATTTTATTTTTTTCAGATTCTGGCTGATTCTTGTTATCATAAAAAACACAGAAAGTCATTGCAAAGAATATGTCATCTGCCTTAGGCAGGTGGGGCAGTCTTACTGGCCAAGTTACAGATTTAGTTGGCCTCTAGCCATTCAATTTGCAATTTCTATCACATATTCCGCACTTCTGGCTTAGTCTGAGTCATGGCCTGAAACAAGAGAGGAAACCGCCACTGTCTGGCCAAACTGTCTCATCCTGCAATAGGAATACTCTGTATTCCTCTGCCTTGTGATCTCCACCACTATGTCCTATTCTTCCAGCCACTGGGGAATAACAGCAAGGGTATCCAAATGTGGCTCTCCTTAGACCACTGTTCTGCCTCCTGGTAAGTGAAATCTTGCACCTAGCAATGGGGCAGAGAATTGAAGCACAATATGCTCATGAGAATTGTGTGATACAGGGCAAGAAGAAAAGAGTGAGAGAGAACTGGGATGCTTTACAGATTATTTGTGATAGAGTCAAAGATGGTGACAGTAACTAAAGCTTAAGAGGGGGCTTAGGGAGGAGATAGGCCCAGAAGGAAAGGGGAAGGTAAAGGGGAAGGGAAAAAAAAAGGGAAAGGGAAAGGGAAGGAGAAACGGAAAGGGAAAGGGAAAGGGAAAGGGAAAGGGAAAGGGAAAGGGCTGAGTGGTGGTGCAAGTAAAAAACTGGAGGGAAGAAACTGTGAGAGGTAATACAGGGAATAGGAGAAAGTTGTCTGGAGATTGGTTCTCAAGAGGCTCAAGGTGCAGAAGGCAGTTTTGTATCTCAGGATACCACACAAAACTAAAATTTTAACACTTTGTGCATGTATTCTTCAGCCAGCTCTATGACAATGAAATAATTAGGCTTATTCACAGGTCTCGCAGTTGATTCTGACAGATTAGACATAAAGAAAGAGCTTGATGGGTCAAATCTTAACAAACTCTTTTGGGTTTGAAGGGATTCAGTTCTAGTTCTTGGCCTGACATGAACTCGCTCATCATGTAATTTGAGCAGTGTGAAATACAGAAGTCAGTAATTCAGCTGAAGCATTGTATATTCCATATTACCTGAAGAAGCAGTCTCATGGCAGCATAATTTGCCTCCTTTCCATACTTACATTTTTTGGAGTCCAGAACCAATATGCTTTCAAAAGTACGTGTAAGGATTATACAGACAAGGTGATCAGTGCACAGAAAAGAGACAATTCATAGATTTTCCAGACAAATCCATAACCCAGAAATAGAACACAAAGAGTCTGATATGATAGCAAGGTTGCTGGTCTGGACAGATGGAAAAGACAGAATATATAAAATAGAAGGAAAAGAGACTCAATTTTCATAATATTAAATCTGAGCTGATAGTCCAGGTGATAGTCACAGACACCATGTTCTTTTCTTCCAAGCTGATACAGCATTGTATTTGTATGGTTTAAGTTTAGTTCTTTATTAAAACAAATGCCTTCAATTCACAGTGCAAACACCTGCACTCACTCTGGAGGTCCATGTGAGACTGCAGTGATTTGAAATGCACCGGGAAGAGGTGATTTCAGGAAATACCTATCTACCACTATATAAGGGAGAAACAAGAGAAACACAAGAAGTAGGAAAATATCAGTAAGAAAACACGAAATTTAGCCTGGAATAGCTCTAGCAAAATGGTTGTTAGAAAAATTTCCATACATTTTGTGCTGAAACCTGGTGATGATACAGGGAGAAGAATTTGTTTGTTGTTGTTTAGATCCTCCTACAAGCACAAAATGAGACCTTCGAACATTCTTCAATGAAGCTCTGTACAGAGATCCTCTGCTCTTATCATGAGCTTCTTTTCCAACAGAAACAGTTTGCAGGATCTCAAACTCAGGGCAACCACTTAGGCCAAGAAGCAATAACAATAATGAATAGCTTTTGTATCCTTCAAAATGAGTCATGTTGTTCAAAAGGTAAGAGGGATTTACTCATAATGGGCAGGCAGTGATGATTCAGCAATTATATTTTCAACAGACTGTCAGGCAAACTTCAATGAACTATAAGAATGCATCTGTACTGATCTCATGGAAATATACAAAGGGAGTTGTTTTTACATTATTAGAAGCAAACACATTACTCAGACCCAGAAGTATAAAAGAGAGACTGATGGGCAGCCAAGTCTCTCAGCAGACAAGCCAAATAGATTTCTAAGCCCTCTTGAAGCTATCTTTGCATCCTTCCTCGAAGAACATTTTTAAAAGAAGTAATCCAGATTTCTTTTAAGTAATGGACTGCCATAATATAGATCCAGATCACTACTACTAAATGCCAAAACCACAGATACTCCATTCCATGCTTCCAGAAGTACTTGAAAATGCATCAAAGGTTAAAAATGTTTGACATTGCAAAGTGCCACATTGATTAGTTCATCACAAGTGAGTTTTGATCAATCAGAAAGTTTGCATATAAAGATTGTTATGAAAACCGCTAAGATATATAATATCTTCCTTTGTAGCACCTAGTGAAGGCTAGCCTTTAGAGAGAGAGAGAGAGAAAGATCGAGAGAGAGAGAGAGAAAGAGAGAAAGAGAGGGAGATTTGTAATACCTATATATGTAATATAGGTAAATCCCTGCTATGACAATCTTCTCCAAAGAAGTATGGTATTTTTCTGGCGTCCATTAGATTTCAAAGGGCCCACATAGATATTAAAGTCTATGTATGTAGGATAGAAGTTTAGAATTCTCTGTGTGGATACAGACGCCTTTTTCCATCAACTTGAGGAAGAGCTGTCTGTGTAAGACTACACTGCCTGTGATGCAGTTCTCTTTGAGACTGAATCAACCGTTGAACCACCTTTAGAATGTTTTAGTCAGATGAAAATAATACATTTAAAAGTATTGATAACCTTACAAAACTTGAAAGTTTAGGTTTGTATAACCACAACTTTGTAATTTGAAATTCAGTAACAATATTTTTTAAACTAAGAAATACTTTTTCTTCTGAAATACAGGTGAAGGAAAACTTTAAAGGGCATATGATATAAAAATATTCTAAAACACATGGATGGAACCACATCCAAGTGACACGTAGTCAAGAATTTCTTAGAACCATCCAACTGTGAGGGGTTAGATTTCAAAGAAATTAAAATTCAAATTTATTTCTGACTGAACAAAATATGTAGTGCTGACTTCCTTCTTAAAGTAAAAGGCACTGAGCAGTCTCCACCAAAACAAACGGAAAATGGAGCCCAAGCAGGGTAGCGTAAGATAGACCAGCTAAGCCCCGGCACTTTTGCATTTACTCTGCTTTTCCTATCCCATAGTATGGAGTAACAAAAATGTGTGCTTGTGTGTGCAGAAGCCTATATGAAAGCATAAAAATATATGCCTGCACACAGTTTTCTTTGCAATAATTTAATTATAATACACTCTGTTCTACACTTTAACATTCAGGCTCTGTCTGCCAGATCAGAATATTCTGTGTGTTTGCATTGCTTGGAAAATGATCATAAAAAAGCAGCTGGAATCTCTGGCAAGTCATGTAGTGCTGCTCACAATAAGCATGTAGAAGGTTAAAATTAGAGTCAGAATTTGGTTTTGACATATTTTAAAAATAACTGACATTTGTCCTGGGAATGTACAACATCTAGTGTGCATTAGAAAAAAGATCTTTCTACATCTGAGCACACTGTAGCAAAACAAAAAAGGAAAGCTTTCAATAAACCAAAAAAGCAAACGAGCAACATGATCTTGAAATGCATAAATAGGATAATAACATGCAGGGCACAAGAAGTAATCCCTCTGCTCTGCTATGCATTGCTTAGGCCACAGCAAAAGCACCATGTCCAATTTTGGGTATTTCAGAATGGTTTCAGTGTGAGAGGACTAGAGGCAACATGGTAACAGTGTTAAAGGATATAAAAGGACACTGTAAAGTAATAATGTAATAATGTATTCCCTGTCTGTATTTTGCAAAGGGCAAGAAATAATAAACTGGAAAAAAAAGGAATATTAGCTATTGGGAGGTAGGGGACGAAATCTAACCATAAATATACTCGAAGACTGAATAGCTTGCCTGAAGAGATTGCAGGTTGTCTATTAGGAAATTTTTTAGGAAGAAATAAGGTAATGAAGAAATAAAGAATGAAAGGATAAATAATAACTAATTAATAGAGAAATCAGGAATTATAGAACTGTCACTGATCTCATTACACTGCAGGAGGATGGGCTAGGTGACTTCTGAAGTTCCTACCAGATCTACAGGTCCATGACTTGTTGGGAGGAGTGACAGCATGCTAAGACATGAGCCTCCCTCAAAAGTAATGAAATTTCCTGAGTATGCAGTGTCTGAATGGACAGTTTCTGGTTCTGTTCACATTCAGTTTCTATTAATTTTTTTTCAGCACAAGTTCTTACACAGCTGAAGCTTCACTCTCTGATAACTGCATTTCATTTAATCACTCAAATACAAGGTTTTCAAATGGACCTTTTGGTTTTGCCTTGGAGAAGCAATAGGTCACACTGAAATTTCTCTCTCAGACTATATTTATATAAAGTAGTTATAGATTATTATAACAAAGATTAAATAAATAACTTGGCAATTTAAAATTGGATCAGTGATTAAATTTATGGTTTAATGCCTCATATGTATTGTTTCCTACTGACTTCCCAGTACTTCACTTATTTACAATATGTGCACAGATTGAGAGCCACTAGGAGTTTCATGCTATCAGCATGGCCCATAGCAGTTTCCCTTTTCTT
>NW_008238358.1:6253067-6280401 GCF_000691975.1 Corvus brachyrhynchos
TTCCCTATTCTTTTTATTTGATCCATTCACCTAGGCTTTTCCCTCACCTTGAATAAGCTTGATTGATAAAGAGAATAACAACTAAAAAAATTCAAGAGCACTACTCCCCCTCTGCCAAAATACGATTTTAAGTCAAACAGTGATAATATAGAACTGTTGGAATTAGAACATAAAACAAGAAAACTGACTTTTTCTTGACCTCAGATTTGCTTTTAAAGTTGTGGAACATTTCCAGTAGTGTGGGTGTATAAAAGAAAGCAGGAACTCTAAATACTTACTACACCACTTTAACTTCTCTTCCTACTCACAAAACACCACTTACATACATGCAGATAGAGTATCAAAATATTAATACTGGTCAGATCTTCATTCACATGTGTACTAAAGCTGAGGAAATTACTAACAAAAGATGTGCTTAAAATGCTTTATAACTTCAATTCCAAAATATTAACTGTTTTTCTCTATGCTTATTGTGATAGCAACGTATCTGTACACATACCATGATATTCATTATCAGTAATAGCTCCCTTGATAATCAGTGATCTCCAAACACAGCATGAAGCATCCTTGTCTAAATACACCATGGGAAATGGCTACCTTTAGCATGTTGTTTTATTATAGTCACACTAAAGGAGCTATTTTGCCAAAGGAAAGGTAATTTTTATAATTTCTAACCTAATTTTAAAATGCTTTACATATTATTGGTGATTCAGCTCAGATGACACATATAAGCTACAGGAAAGCGGAAAAGAAAGAAAGGTGAGACAATTCCTGTCTGAGCATGACAGCAGCACAATACCCCACACAAGTACCACACTGAACTATTTTGAAAGCCAGGTGTTTTCTGTTGTTCTTTACAAGAAGCATCAGTAAAAAAAATATTTCTACTCTCAACACAAACTATTTCCCAATTTCCCCATTAAAACCAGGATCTCACAGTAAGAATCAACACACCAGTAAATAAAAACAGGACTGCTGCCTTCCAGTTATATTCATATCTGGTTTGGTATGCATATATAATGTTGCACATTTAGCTCAACAGTCAGCAATGAGAACAGGATTTCTGTTCCTCCAGAATTTTGGGGATCTTAAACTTCAAGCTGAGCTTACGGAGTCACATTAGGTTTTGGTCCAACAATTATAATGGGAAAGAATACTGCACAAGCATCATGGATTAAAAAAAAAGGTGCCATTATATGTATCATGTAATACCATCCAGAGTAGGCGTCATACTGAAAGAGCAATAAATCCAGACTATTAATCTAGGGTTTGCAATTGTCCTATATGGATTAGAATAATTAACTCCTTGAATAAGGATTAAGAATGGGAAGAATAATAAAAGGTCACATTATTTTTTTTCTGTTTTTTTTAAATCTCTTGCCCTTGCTCAACATTATACACAGTTTGCACAAATTTTCCATAAAAATAAGCCACTGGGTTTTTTATTGTGTGCAAGCAAGCAGCTATAAATGAATTTATTACAAGTGTCTGAGTGTCATAAAATAGTATTACATTTAGCTAAAAATGAAAATCCAAATGAGTTGCAAATCATATCATTATAGTGATTAAACCCATGGCTTACCTAAGCCTGTATTTCAAATGAAATATTTCTGAATTTATGGAAAAGACTATGAGCAGACTGTTTAACAAGAGTAAGCAAAAGCTTAGCACAAAAAAAAAAAAAATGCTGCTACAGCAGCCTGTCACCCTTCAGCCAGCAGCTTTATCTTTCACTAAATTCTATAATGCTTTTTTTTCCTTCATTCTAGATATACAGTTGTAGCAGCATATTTCACAGCAACACTGCATCTGCACTTTAAAGCATGAGTTCAAATTCAGTTTTTCAGAAGCTGAGCCAAATTTAACCTTATTTCCATATTTGTATACCCACCAGTGTAACTGAGATAAAGAAAATGAAACAATTTACTAGCAGAAAAGTCTTGCTGTTTTTCTCAACCACAAAAAGCAATGAGGTATTATGCATGAATCTGCCAGTTCAACTACCTGTGCCATTTAGTTTAATTCATGCCAGCCACATGGGTTGAACAGTCCCTCCAGACCAGGACATGTTCCTTGGGAATTGCTAGAAGGGTGTGCAATGTACTAGTGTGTCATGAAGCCAACACTAGTCTGGGTAGTAACCATTTTCATCTGCAGTCTATGAGATGGCTTATATGTGATGAAGAGAAATACACAATCAGTGCATTTCCTTCTAAGTTATTGAACACTAAGCAATAAGTAAAAAGAAATTTACCTAAAGGAATAATCTGTGTCAATAGTCTCAGAGGAAGATGACAAAATAGCATACAGGATTTAGCCTAGTTCTTCTGGAACAGAAGAAAACTACATTTGTCATCCTTAATCAAATGATTGCTTTATCCAACTCATCATTCAGCTGCTGACAGCAGCAAATACTAAGTATTTCAGAAAAAAATGCAAGTAAGCCCTATTGAGGACTATAATAAAGTACCTGATTCTAGATGTTTTCTCTTTCTGGTCCAATCAGTAAATATTTACAATGCCATTTATTTTTGTCTTGTCCAAAATATTTGTGGCTGTTCTCAATATCCTCTGTTCGGTCCTGCTAACCTACTGGTTTTGCAAATGTCTTTTACTAGTGAATGATTACATTTATTTACATGTTGCATCTAAAATATAATTCATCAGCTTCAAAGTTAAGCTCTAAATCTGTGGTGCTTCTCTTTCATCTCTGCTCTAGTCTTGAACTGGGAGAAGTAGTAACTGAAAGTAGTAAACCTGTATTCCTATTTTTTATACCTCTACAATACATGTTTGCTGATCTTTATAAAGCTACAGTCACAGATTTTCAGCTCCTCTCATTTGGAAATCTAAGCAATTTGCTTCACATTTGATCTTTTTTCTTATTTCATCCAGCTTTTTTATAATACTTTCTAAATTTAAATGTGGTATTTCAGAGGGAAGCAAAATTTGAGGTCTTTGCACACACGTGAGCAGCTTATTGGAAGAGATTTGCTGAGCAAGCCCGTTCAGCTGCACGGCATACAAGCAGTGTTTGGGGTATGTTCACCATCCACTGAAAATGTCCCATCACAGAGGCCCTTTTACCTCTTAGCCCAGAGTCTGATTTATGTCAGAAAGTCTGCACACACTGTTTCATTAGGGAGATGAGGTTTTTTCTGGTAACTGGATATGCATGACACTATTGTATGGTGAATAAATATTGACATATTGTATGATGACACAATTATATGATGACCAAAGTAGATTTGTAGAAGGTCATATCCTACTGTAGCTCCACTGTTGCTAGCAGGGAGATCCCAGTGTTACAGAGTACGTGGCTGGGCTAAAGGTTTTGTAGTGGGTGTGATGTGCATGTTCTCAGAAGCACAGACATTTCTGTGAGCAAAAGGAACGTGCCCATACACTTTCTTTTCAGGCAGCTTACCTTCTAATATTCCATATACCCATCACCAGTCTTGTTTAGACTTGTACAAAATGTGTAGGGATTTTCTTACTGTGTCATCAGCACTTACTATAAGGAGCAGAAGGCAGATGGATTTGAAGCTGCCTGCATGCTACAGAAACCAATAGGCCTTAACTGTGTTATCCCTATGGGCTGCCTAGACCTGAACAGCTCTTACTGAAGTTCATTTGAACTGACAGAGATCATGCTTTGAAATGGGCATTAATAGATTAATGTATCTGTTTGTATTGCAAGTGAAGATAGTACAGGCCCAATTTGCCAGATAACTGACTAAAGCAAGGCTGTTTTCATATACTTTATGGTATATCAATATTCCAGTGGTTGCAACACTTCTTGCTCAACTTAGGTTCCAAATTCATTTTTTTACAGAGTAATTAATGCCACTAGACCTAGAAAGATGTAATAAATATAGTAAGGCTGAGATATGTTTCATGTATTTAAACCCTTGGAAAAGATACCACACCATTTGGAGAGATTGTGCAAATTGTCTTTATGCCTTTCTCCTACCAAATGAAATATTAATATTGATAGCTTATTGGCACAATGAATGAAAACCATGTAAGGATGACAGGGATTCTGTGCAAAGCATTTGAAAGATTTTGCTTTACCTTCCAGACAGCTCTTCAGCAACACACCTGAATCTCAATAATAAGAGACTAATAATCTGGAATTTATAAAAAAATCCCCATTTAAATGTTTATATTTCTTTTGAAATATACATGAAAATGATAGTGTCATTATAAGAATATGGTCTCAAGAGTTTTCACAATCACCTGAAAAGCGTCATACTGGGCAATGACTTATACTAAACATGGAATTCCTTCAACACAGTAATATACTTACAATGCTTAAGAAAGAAGGATGGAGTGGGAACTTGTAGCCAAGTTATACATCTTGTAGGCAATTTAAAGTAATCACATCAGGACTTGTTACGCTACTGTGAGCATTTATGCTTCTTGTCTACAAGATACATGTTGTTATTTCTTAACTATCATTCGGTATAAAACTGTTTTTACATTTCTAAGCAGTCACATACAGCTGAAGACCCCAAAAGAAACAGAAGGTATCTCTAGTTACATATTCTGTATTTAAACATCAAAAAAAAAAAGAATCAACACTTCACTAAAAATTCAACACTTGGTGTATTTCCAAGAAAAATTCTTTTCCAATTTAAAAAATTAAATTTCTCAGAAGAAAATGATACTTTAACTACAAATGGTGCTCATATCTAAAAAGAATTTTAAACAGTTCACAGAGTTGGCAAAAATGTCTGCTTTATAATTAATGAATTCTTTTGGATAAATATTTTTCATCCTGAAAAAAGTCCATCAAGTCCATGCTACAAAGAACAGATTATAGTAACCATTCTGGGTTAAAACTGAAAACGAAACTACAACTGTTTTAACTGTCTTTCTTTTATCTAGTTTAATCCACCTCTAGCCAATTAATTTAAATAACAACAACTAGCTCTTAAATAATCTTCTGATGAAAAGCTAAAACCAGACTTACTGTCAGCGATGACATAAGATTTCCGTTTGCATATAAAATAATTCTTATATATCTGTGTAAATCACTTTGTACTGGTTTATTTAATAAGTGTGCAATTCATGTCAGTTTTGGGGGTCTAATTCCCTGAGATGGTAATGCTATTGCTGAAATACGTACATACACACATACACACTCTTAGATTGTTTGATCTGGTTAAATTCCTGTAAACAGTGAAATATAAATTCTACATAACCACTGATTTAGTTTATACACAAAACAAAATCATGGTTCACAGAATCCTAGAATCCCTGAGATTGGAATAGCCTCTGGAGATCATCTAATCCTTCTAAAGCACGTTCTAGATAACTCATATCAAAATACCTCTAACTGATTCACAGTTCTATAAATTTTTACTTTTTTCACCTGTTACAACAAAGGCCTTAAATCACCTGCTCAAGCTATTTCTGTATACTGAAGATAAGTGCATTGTAAATCTTCCACTAAGCAGGCATTTGGTTTCATTGGAACACATCATCTATCGAACAAACTAATCATATTCATTATTCTGAGCTGCTCATAACAAGAGATCTAACCAGAGTCAACTTTGCTAAGACATTATTTGTATCCTTCAGTCTACACAATTCATAATTTCTTATTTATGCTTTGATTTTGCTATGCAATCTTTGTATAAAAGCCACATACTTCCAAAACCAAGATCTACTAACACCTTAGTGCACTGAAGATACACACGTTAAACAGCAACACTACTGGACTGATACATCACTCTGAATAATACAACAATAAATGTCCTTCACTGTAATATTCTTTATAATACTATAACAGGCAAATACCAGTCAACAAAGTAAGGTTCCAGTTTCCCAGCCTCAGATAATAAATAATGCTTCTGGTTTCTTGATTGTTATTTTTGAGGTTCCTTCCTCAGAGCTCAACACAGTGATGATGGGATACTTCCTCTGCACCAGAATGGCAGAAGGGAACATAGTTTTCATCTGTTGTACCACCCAGACTGAATTTTTTGCAATCACATGGCAATTACCTTTTATTGTAGTGGAATTCCTTAACTGAGCAAGATTAAAAGTGAACTGTCTATATAACAAAGAATACTGAAGCAGAAAGAGTGGGAGGAACAGCAGAAAAATAGGGAGCATAGAGGAGGAGCAGAGAAATATCAAAAAGGGTTGTGGAGCACATTGTAGAAGAGGGCAAGAGATCATCAAATCTACTATATTAACCAATTTCTAGGACAGAGGGTTAAGTGTTATTTCTAGTTCTATTTTGTTACTCAAAGAGGCTTCCTATATCATTAGTCTCCTTTAACTACAGTATAAAAACATCATTGCAAGGGTTTGCTGTGTTTGTTTTTAGAGAAATAAAGAATGACTGTGAGACTTCAATACACATGACTATTTCCTATGCAATGCAAAGAGCAATATTTCTCTAAATTTATGAAAAACTTTTATGGAAGCATCTAAACCACTAGATTTTGTATCTAGCCTTCTTTGGAAAGAAGGATGAACTGGCTTGGCTTTGCCAGTCTGTTAGACATATTTAAAAGAAAGTCAAGAAAAGGAAAGAGTCCGAATAGACGTCATGAAAACTAAGAAGATAAGAAAAGTTGAAGTTCTGAAAAGAACCCTTTCACCGAGCCTGCTAATAAAGACGGTCCATCTCTTCATTACCATGCTACTCATCCACCTCTGTTACTCTGCACAAAAGGGAAAAAAGCAGTCTTTATAGTTGTACATGATTATATTTTCCTTTTGTGTTGAGTTCAAAGTCTTTTCTAAAAAAGCAAGAGTAGATTGCTCACAATGTAATGGGCCATTCCCAGGAAACGAAAAAATGGCCTTAACGTTTTATATTAATACAATAGGTTATGTATAAAACAGGTTTTAAAAAGTTAATGCATATTAGCTTAGAACAGCCATATTTTAACACTGTGCGACTGAAAGTTCCAGTAGAGCAGATGAATGAAACTACAGAAGAAAAAAACTCGCTATGACAAAGAGATAAAGGTTTAACTAAAAGGAACTCAAATCTATATTTCAGGTGCCTCTTTACCTTCTATCAGGAAACGAGTTATTAGGAGTAATGAAATCAGAGATAGAAAATACAAAAAGTTTTTAGATCCTTCTGTGCAAGGCGGCGACACTGGCCTTTACTTCTTCACTTTATAATGGTTCCTTTGAGTTGTGGTTCTGAAAAAGCTGTGAAACATCTTCCTGTTATTTCTTTTTCATCTTTCCAAACACTGGCCAGGAATAACCCCATCCTATTCTTTTCTTGGATGTTTGAAACACATATTGACTGTAATGACTATAAATTACCTGGTTAATGTGTCGGATTTATAAAAGTGTTAGAGCTCCTCTATGCTGCTACGAGGTGTCTCTGAGAAGGTGCAAGGCACGAGAAGAATCTAACTTTTTCCGTGCCTGCTTCTACTTTAGGCCACTGCAAACATTAACTTTTGAAATTTTTTTAAGTTAACTGGATTTTAGGACAGTCTCACCACATCACTCCCCACCTGGTGAGCTGTTCAATCTCTTCACCAGAAGGAGCAGTAGACTGCTAGCCAGCATCACCTCTGCCAAATACCTCCCTATAGCCACCGTCCTGATGGTCATCTTCTGGGTGATAATCTCCCTTAATTGGGGCCTTTAAGTTTCAGATTCGGATTTCTACTGAGCTCAGTTACAATGTGCGTGTGTAAAAGAAGCAACTGTTCCATAGCTTTGGTCACTCTTGCTGCACTGCACCAACTACTCTAAAACTGCCATGAGCACCAAACCAGTAGTTTTCAAAACACATCATTACACACTGCAAAACACAGGAAGCCAAGTAATAAACTGTGCAATATCTGCACCTTCAGCACTGATCTTTGGCTGCAGACCGAGGAATGTAATTGAATGTCTTAAGTGCTGCATGACCGAAATAAACAGGTACTACAGAGTTACATATCCTTTCCATTAACCTATTTAACCTCCTAAACCAACACTGGAACAAAATTAAGGTTTTGGGATGAAATGTCTTAAGAAAACTATTAGCACATCTTCTTACCTCAAAATCATCTTCAGATCATTTTGATCTGAGCAGAGCCATGACTACCAGATTGTAAAAGGAAGCATTTCAGTGTCCAGAGAGAAGTTTCTAGTGGAAGACTCCAGACTATGGGTTTTCTCATCACAAAGATTAGCAGCAGTCATATTATAAATGTTTTAAAAAACATTTTTGGTCAGCTTAACATCTGCTACATGAAGGAAACTTTCAAAACTTGAACAAGTGTGCTCTTCCAACAGTTCCTCCCATCCCACTTAAAATGCAACTCAAAAAATACAAATCATTTTTTAAAGTGCTGCCAGTAATCTGTTATCAAGCATTGGCTGATCCTATCTGTTATGATGACCATTTCTTTGCTGATGGCACCACTCAAATTACTTAGAGACATAGTACTATTTAGGTTTTCTGACACTTTGCATTTGACTGGTAATTCCTGATAGAAAAGTGACCTGTATACTTGAATTGTGAGCCAAGTAAAGAAGCAGGTCTGCCTATGCTAGTGACTCAAGTAAAGGGTATTAAAAAACCACAGACTTAAGTATATATTTATCTACTATAGATCTAAAAAAAATTAATGGTAAAAGACTTTCAGCGTTTCTGCTCAATCTCAGCAATTCTGTGGAGAAATTTTGACCTTCTTCATCTCTATAATCATAATTTCATTTATGCTATGATCCTTCCTTGTGGTCCCAGTTAGAATTGAGACCACTTTAGATCAACATTATCTGGCTCTGTATGCACACCGTGGAAAGCCAACCACAAACTTGTGCATTAAAAAGTTTAAAAATCAACAGCACTTGAAAATTGAATTTTGCTTCTTTACAGACATATATTATCAGATTGTAAACATAGTACCAAAGTGAAAATGGCAGGAGACCTGATCTGTCCCTGACTTTTCTGAGTAGTTTCATGAATCCAATTTTTGCTTGCACAAATGGTGCACATGGAGAGAATCCTTTTATTCCTATGAATGAAAGCATTTGTATGCAAATGTGAACATTCAAATGCAAATGAATGTATTTGCACAAGAAGCACTTGCCCACCTGCCACACAGCCTTGACTTTTTGACTTTCAGGGCCTGGGTGCTCAGAAGCAGAGAATGAATAGGAGAATAAGAATGCCAGCAATATTTCAAAAGGTGAATGGTCAGTCACTGTGAACAGCAAGTGGGAAGGATAAAACAATGGTGAAAAAATTAAGAAAAATAGAAATGCACAAAGATGATTCTTGCAACTGTTCACATAAGGCATGTACACAGACCATCACTACCCAAAGCTGAAGCAGTGGTAAACTGGAAGCAAGGAAAGAAGAGGAAGCACTGTAAGTGAAATCAAGACTTTTGACAAATTCCTTTGTTTGCCTTTTTATTTAGCAGCTGAATAAATTACATGCAAGGATAAAATCTTCTCTGAAATAATGGAATCTTACCACACCGAGACCCCATTGATGAGACCTGGATAGATTCTTAAAATACCAGAAAACAAGTTTTTTGCATTCACACATTTCCATTCTTTTTCCTATACAAATGATTAGCTCTTAAGAAATAAAAATCTTTGTTGCTTTCTAGACTTCCCTGTGCTCTCAGATCACTGCTACGTTGACAGCATAAGGCGTGAATCTATTTCACCAGGCCAATTTGGATTTCTAGTAACAAAAGTTTAAAAGTCAGTATTGAAAAGATCTGAGAGCAGTTCATCATGCAGTTGAGGATCTGCATCCTTTCACTCCATATTACCAGAAGCCACAAGACTATTCAGATAATTTCTTAACTGTTTCTCATTACGCTTTGTATGTAGCCAAGGAATTGCAGCATATATCCCAAAAGTCTATCCCAAAGACAAAAAAACACCACCAAAACCCATGGCTCCTGCAATGCTCTCGAGGAGCTGGCTGTTGACATACACGCACAGCAAGTGGACATTCAATGAAGCATATAAATCCTGTACAGAAGACTAAGGGAATAGGTTTTTTGGGGGCAGAGCAGCCTGCCAAAGTATGCCTGCTAGGTGACCGATTCATTGAATCTCACAGGAGCCCTCCTAGACCTAGACGAAGATTTTGGGGCCATACAGCCCCCCGAGATTTTTTTTCCTTTTTAATTTAAAATGTGTGATTACCCCTTACTTTCTGCCACCTGTTCTGCTTATAAACTTCTGCAGGGCCCCTCTCTCTGCTCTAATTTCCAACAAGCTGTCATGTTACCCTAACCCATGGGGCCACCTCCTCCCCTGGGCTTTGAGATGACTCGTGTGCATTCATGTATGCAGAGTGGCAGCTGGCCCTAAGGCCAACCAGGAATGTGACCCATATATCAGTTACTTGATTTTCTTGAAATTCTGAACCATGCTAAAATAGAGAACTCATGCACAGCTTCACTACTAGTAGTATTTCTGTCATTTCCATGCTTGTTACAATGGTTTCTGGAAAGCTACCATTCACAAAAAATATATGGAAAAACTTGGAACTCCATTAAAATTTTTGTCCTTTCAGACTCAAGACACCCTTACCTCTAGGAACTCCAGGTGCAAATTCAGGGAGACCCATCAGAAAAAATTGGATTTATTCTCTCTGAAATCACAGTCAGCTGGAGCTAGCTACTACAGAGTAGCCATCCTTGCCCACACACTCCTCCTCCTCCTCTTTCTTCACTTTCCACCAGTTTGCCAGTCAACAATGCCTGTCTGATGTGTATCACTTAATTTTGTGTTACCAAACCCTCACAAATATAATGTCAACTAGTACAAAGCATAGTCTCAGTGAAGGTTGTTTCAGGGTGTTTTTGCAAATCATTGCAAAAGTCTACAAGGTCCTCTTGTCCAGTAATGCTGCAAGAAAGGAAACAGTATGAACACATTCTAAATTAAAAGCAGGTCAATGCCACAAAGGCAATGAATTATTTGAAGAGAATTTTCCAATATGTCTTATCATGGAATTTAAATATGAGATTTATATTGTAAGAACAAGAACACCCCAGAAAATAGATATGATCAACACTTTGTAAGGTTTCCTGAATGCCCTTGGAATAGCTCAATGAAGGAAGATGTCCTGATATCTGCAAAACATTTAAATACTTGTGATATCTGACGAATGAAATGTAAAATTAGATTAACAAATACAGAAGTCTTAGTCTTTGATCTTCAGCTGTTTGCAGATGCAAACTTAAAAGCCAGCCAAAACCAGACATGCTAATTTATTGCTGAATAAGCTTATTTAATTTCTTCATAGTATTTCTGGGTGTCCATGTGTATACATCCCAGCCTGAAGCACAAGAAGGACTCAGAAGCTGAAACTGTGGTCCAAATTGTGTCACTGAAAATACACAGAGGTTTCTGGACACCTGGTTATTTGGCTGATTAAAAAAAAAACATTGAACCACATGACATTTCCCTGACAATCCCCTGGGATTTCAAAAACTAATCAGCCAATTGTAAATCTATAAATACCTTAAGGATTTTTTCATATAATTATATGGAATTACAAAACTATAATAACGTGAAGTTATCCTGATTCTGCAGGACCAGATACTCCACATCAGCCACATGCAGTCGCTAAAATCCTTTGCAGGACCAATTTAAACAATGCTTAAATATTAGGTAACAAGATAGACAAATTCAGTGTAAGGTATGTTCTGTAACAGCAATGATTTTTTTTTTCTGAAACAGAAAATTTCTTAGAGTGTATAATCTCTATGGGCACTTTATGTGTCCGGTGCATGGGTTAGAGCAACGGTGCTACCCATTGTAGATGTAGGCAGCGAGGATGAGCTATCCCAAAAGATGGAAGGACCTGAGTCAGATGCTAAAAGAATGTAATCAAAATAGTCCCTTCACTGCAAGCTTGATGAAGCTCAAGGAGAGACTTTTTTAATAACCTCAGTAAGGAAACTGTATATGCTTATAGTCATATACAGAGCACAGCAATTTGTCAGGAAGCCAAGGCAGGCAAAAACAACCATTCGCCTTATGTAAGGACTGCACACACCAAAAAAAAGAGAGATTATGTACACAAAAAATACCATTCTTGGCCAAAATTAACAGAAGTACATGGAATTATTGATTATATGTTAATGTTCTTGATATTTATAGGAGAGTCAAAGGAAACAACCAGTACCATCACTGTCCCAGATAATCCCCAAAAAGAAGATGCAGTAGTACAGAAGTAACCATGAAGCTGTTATTTAATTAATAGTATTTTTTTAAAAAAGTTATTGTGTCCTGTATTCTAATAATGACTATTTTCTAGCCATACTTTAAATGCACATTCTTACATAAAATTACTAAGGGCGTATTGATCAAAGGGTACAAGAACCCTTCATCTTTCTGTGACTTGTTGAAATTCAGCCCAAGAAAACAGCCACCAATAGATATCCAGATGAAATTCTTATGAAGTCCTGTATACTTTAGTCCTTTTTCTATATTTTCCTCAGAAAGAAGCATTTCCTAATGGTTTGATTATATTACACAAGCAAGCCTTTCAAAGTGGCATGGAAAAAAGGTTTGCTGGTATCACTCTGAATCTATTCTTTTAACAACATTTTTAAAAACAAACGTACACTAAAACCTTAAGAGGGACATGTTTGCAGGACACTATGAGCTTCCCATTGTAGCCACATGACATTTCCAACATGTTAGAAGAATCATTCCCAAGTAATGTTTGAAATTAGTTCAGGAGCATTTGGTGACTGGGCAGCTTTTGGTACATGCTTGGATTTTAGCCCATTATTTTGAAAACATTCCAGCTGACCCCAGGAATAGGGACTGCTGGGTAGCTGAGTTGAAGTGAGAAGGAAGCTGCTTTATTCAGGACGGAGGCTCAGGCAATGAAAGCTGTCCCCCATTGCATTGTATGAACTAATTTCTTACTGAAAATGTCAAAGTTTGAAGGTTTTCTTTGCGACTGGAACAAATAAAAGCTTTTAGGGCATTCTGAGAACCTAGATGCCACAATATGAGCAACAGGTAAACCACGTGTGATACATTTCTCTCCTCCATTTCTAGCTCTGAATGGGAAATGAAGGGAAAAAACCTTGGAATATTTACTGGATGTTTTAGGATACACAGGCTTTCCTTCTTCACACACATTGTGAATTTGAACAGTGCCTTGATTAAACACTTGATTTCTCTCTTCCTTCCCCTGAAGCTGATTTAGATATTGGTGCCTCCACAAAGTGCAGCATTAATATATGTCATGCAGCCTGTATAAACCACAAGATTTTACCATGTCAGCTTTTGTAAAGATCTGGTTTTAAACATCTTATAACCTTAAGTCTTACAACCTCAGCATCTGTTAGAAGCACTGCCTGTTGCCTTCGGCTCTAAGCAGGGCTGAGAGTTTGTATGTCCTGTTGTCATAGCCAGTGCTTATGCTGGCATGATCTGAACAGGTCCTGCTCAAATCCCAACTACAACATTTTATTAAACCATGCAGTTATCACCATAATCCCATATTAGGGCCTGAGGAACCTAGCTCTGATAGTAGGGTATATTTTCAGTTCAAAGCCTGCAGCAGGAGATTACTAAATCCCCCAGCTGTGAGAAAATTTTCCCATCCCAGAGTAAAACCAGTGAGAAAACATACAGCTCCCTCAGCCCACTCTTTAGGATAGAGTTGAGTAATTTATTCCACATTTTCAGACTGGTAAAATTAATTCCCCGCAAACCTCTAAACCCACTACTGTGAGGTTTTGCCTCTTCCTCGAGTGCTGGGTTAAAGATACATGACTTGGGCATTTTACACTCTCTAAGCACTCTCTAAGCACTACAGGAAAGAAAAAATTATTCACCCCATTTCAGAGTTTCCAAATTTCTTATGCCTACCTGTCCATCCAGCTAGTAATGCTTTACCTTTGTGTAAGGGCATTACACAGCACTTCTCTCCAGAATTTGCCACCCTCAAGGAATCATTTAATTCATATACAACTTTGACACTTAAGACAATTAAAAGAGCAGTCCCACAGACAAACAATGATGTTCTTGCACCAAAACAAGAACCAAGTACTGCAATAGCATGATAGTAATAAACAAGATTGCCATCCCACCCCACTAAAAAAATTTGCATTTATCAACAGCCTCACACAAAATGGGAACTAAACTCATGAGTACATTTCCAAAAACACATGCGTGGAGAGATGAGATAAACAGCAGCATCACAGCAGGGAACTAGGTACACTTCCGGAGGTCCAATGTCTCTTATCACACATACCACTGTGCCAACTTGTAAGTTAAGGGCTTGGAGAAAATGTCATTTCTCCTTGCAGAGGAATAAAGCCTGTGTAGACAGCACATAAAAAGTGAAATTCCAAGACTGTTGAGAACAGAAGGTTATAAAGCAATGCCTCTCTTCTTTCTAATTCCACAATGTGGTAGTATTGATGAGCCAAGAAAATCCTTTCCACTCATTTTCAAATGTTCATTCATGTACTGCACTCTGCACCAGATCCTTCAGCTACTTGCAGATTCAAAGACTGCAAGGGAGACATGGTCACTTGGAACTAAAAGCAAAGAAATAATGTAGTGCTTTAATCACAGCCCATCCCTAAATGGAAGCCATAAATTAAGGAACTATACCTATACTAAAGCCTTTCTTGAGAAATATTACGGTTTTTTCCAAAGGATAATTTCAGTTCTAAGTAGACTATATCAGTATCTACAGGTGTTTCAATCATCTGTTTGTATATACTTATTGGTAGTTTGATGGAGTGTGTTCTGCAGCATTAATAAAAACTCCTGATCTATTGCTCTTAAGTACCTTACCATTGGGTCATAAGTCCCATTTCAATTGGACTTATTAATGGGATTTTAAAATTTTTGTTATTTAATGCACTATGGCTATTCTATGCTAAATTTAGCTTTCATATGTGCGGCTCATAAACCAGAGACCAGAAAAAAGATTGATGATAAACTATGCCACCACAGGAAAATGTAAAAGAATATAAATTGGACATGCATGCCTGTCAAATACTTAGATGCCTCTACTGAGTTTATTTTGTGGCTGTGCATCTAGAAATATTTGCTACAATTACATAGCTGGGGCAGCTGTATGCATCATATTCTGCTGGCTTGGGAATTGTGTGCTCTTTTGCATAAGGCAGACAGGCCTTTTGAGTAAGCGGTTTTAGTGTCTTTCTTGGTAGACAGCAACAGTAGCTAAATGATGAAATGCGGGAGATGGCAAAAATAACAAGTCAGTACTAATTATGAAATTTTTATAGTGTCATAGAATAATGATGGCACACAGCTTTTGCAAGAGGAAATGATTCAGTTTTGCTATTCAATTCAGATGCCAAGCTCCAAATTTGCTTGTTTGATTGGGCTGGTGTTCTTTCCTCAGAGACTGGAAAAAGCTTCCATTAGCTTTCATTGGCCTAAATCAGAAGCATCTGTTAAAAGCATGAAACACTCATTGGTTGAGATCAACAGTCAGAAACCTGCACAAGGGCAGAATCTTTCCCCTGACGTAAATGACAAGTCAGTCATATGCCATCATTACTCTGCATGTCAACCTATGCATATATTTCATTGAATTGCTAACTCAGCTCAAGCCTGTGTCTTTCTTTGAGCTCTCTTAGTGATATTCTAAAATTAAAAGTCAGCATCCTACCCATTTCTCTCTTCCTTCAAACTGGTGCTTTGTTAGTCTTCACAACAGCATACAAATGCATTAGAAGTTTCAGAAAGCTAAGGAAAAAACCAAACTCTTACAGTGCTTCAGAGTAGCTGAAATACAGTGCAAACAAACTTAAACATTAATTTTTTCCATCTCATGCGCTTCTCTTTTAGATATAGAGGTTTGATTTAGAACCTTCTGTGAAATCACTTCCAGCTGCTACAGACTTACCAGGTCCACATTGATTGCTGGTTTTGGGGAAAAAACAAGGCCCCATCTACAGGTATCAGCTATACTCCACTGAAAATAAGCACAACACAGAGGATTATTCAGCACGTAACTGTGAAGCGTCCATGTTAGGGTATGTTTGGCCGGCTGTGCTAATTGCATCCAAACCCCCATGACCACGCTCCTACTGGCACTGCTCCATCTCCACATTTACTATAGCTCTGCCTATTTCCCTCTAATAGCTTCTGGCATATTCTCCAATCCCACTATTTCTAATCCTGACATCCCTTTGCCAAATTGTGGAGGCAGCTTGGGGAAAAGGAAAACCAAAACAAAGCAGCCATCATCTTCAGCTGAAACTCACCCGCCTGCGTGGCTGCCTTCCAACATGTCTGCCAATGCCTGGCTGCTACAGGAGCTACTGCAGGAGTTGGAAAATCTAGGGGAAGGAGGAAAAATACACAACAGGCACAGAAATTAATGTTACTGGCTTCAAAAGCAACAGCCATCTGTTTTCCTTACTGCCTGGCAGCGTCAGGAGCTCCCTGCAGTGAGGATGGAGATTTGGCAGGTTTCCGTAACCCTATTGAGCTTTTACTGTCCCTACCAGCATCCCCTGCTGCTTCTCTCCACACCCTCAGACCAATTATACTTCGACTTTTTATTGCAGCAGCAGTGCCCACACAACCTTATACTTATGGGCACTTTAATCACCAACACCTATCAAAACTGGCAAAGTTCAACTACTGCTTAAGCATGACATTTCTAAATTGGGAATTAATATGATTTCACAGCCTTGTTGCATCCAAATCATAGGAAAACTTGTTTTAAAATGTAGTTGAGGCAGAGTTTACACCTGAGAAAAAGAACTTGGTTTAGTTTTGTGATAGCATGATCTTACCTATATCACCAAGATGTCAAGAAAAATTGTGTTACATATTCCTTCTATGGCTGCCATTTGAGTTTTTATTTGCATAATGCTGCTTTCCCAAACAGAAGGTTGCCAAAAAGACAGAGCATGAAACCTGTCACAGAAATGCAACAAAGAGAATTTGGAGGTTTTGTTTTCACATAGATCTGAACTGATTTCAGTGTATTTCATTGCCATAGAAATTAAAACAGAAATTTTCTCAGTGTATAAAGTTGTTATTAATATTTCTCTTCATCATATGCCAAATTTAAGCAAAAACAGCAAGTAGCAAAAAAGATATAACAGGTAAAATAATGTAAGAATATATATTAGGCACAGTAATAAAACCAGCTATCCACAACCACAATCTTCCCTTGAAGTAGCAGCTTTTTAGTACAGCTCTTCAGGGCTGCTTCTGTTCTCAGTTATCACAGTTTTAATATAACTTACAATCACTTCTTAGAGACTTAGTTATCTGGATTTTACAAAGCATTATCTGCTTTAGGAAAAACCAGAGAGCTGCATACAGTAATCTGTCATGCAAGAGCAAGAGCAGCTGGTGTAGCTTACATAAAGTGGCAAATAGCCCAGTGCAGTAAAATGTAAGCATGTTCATAGCAAGAGCAACTATTGGCATAGAACAGATGCCAAAATGTATTTCTATTTGGATCACAAATAAAATTATCTGTTTATTTTCTGTCATAATGAAGATAAAACAACAAGATACAATTTCCTGAAATTTGGGGGTGACAGATTATCTTCAAAATGTAGATTTTCTTTTTTAATTTTATTTTACATATATTTAGTGCTTCCAGTTACAGGATCTGAGTTATCACATAGATCTCAGCAAGTCAAAATCCAATTGGCTAGTTTATCTATTACCTTATCACCTGAATTGTGGTTTTGAGTGGAGGGTTGTTTGTTTATTTTGGGGTGGATTTTCTATTCTGCTCTCGGGTTTTTTTTACATAAAAGCAAACCATGGAATCATGAGGGTTTTGTTCTAGTTTTGGTTAGGTTGTTTTGGTTTTTTTTAAAGGAAGGAGATTGTTCATTCAAGTATTTAGTACCTGTCTCAGACAATTTATTCTTTTTCTGGTAGTTGTACTGCAATGGCTTCAACCACCAGGTATTCTTGGATCACAGATTACTAAATGCTCTGGCCTTGTGTTACTGGAAGCACATTGGAAGAAGGCTAGAATTAGGCTGCATTCCAGCTGCAAACACACAGTAGTTGACTGTACAGCAAAGATTCCTGTGAGAGGGATGAGTGGCAAGACCTGCTTAAGACATCCGAAGCTATTGAAATACAGACTAAAAATAGTAGCAGTGATCTCCATCACACTGGGACCCACTCTGTTCATGGACTTAGCAGCAATTTAATTACTGACTGCAGAGGGTGCAGTTTGATGTGCTGTTTTACATATACCTCCATAAGAAAGATGATCTTATAAAAACTCTAGATGCCAAATAAGAGTTCAGTAGTGCCTCCTGTTATGAAGGCATTTACAAATTCCCTCTAAGGCTGCATTTTCTTTTTTCTCTTGTTAAAGGATCGCTTCCTCAGTTTGGTTCTGCAAGAGTATCAGGTTTCCGTTTTCTACTCTAAGGGCCTTGTCAGAAATGCTTAGTGTTTCAAAGAATTAGTCCCTTATAAATCTTTGTTTCCTTGTCATTGAAAGCAACGTGAACTATGGGCCCACAAATACAGTTTTCAGTCAACTCTGTCTAGAAGCCACTGATCAAGTTATATGCTGAGGAGTGAAATCCCTCCATGGGTCAATATTAACAGGTATGAGATAAAAGGAGGAGTTAGGGAAAGCAAAGTGGTTGCTTTGGTTAGGTTTTTCCATCTTTTTGTGGGCAAAACTGTAATGATACTAAAACTTAACATCCTGCCTTTTTCATAGTGGTAACAGCAGCAGCATGGCCTAACTATATGTGACAGCCACAATGACTCTTCATGCAGTATGTGTAATGATCTGTGTTTAATGGGGGCTGAGACACTTCCTGGACACTGTCCATAGCAGTCCTCCTCTGAGGCTATAGTCACACATTTAATGTGAGAAGAAACTCTAGAGGAAGTATTTTCTTGCTCTTTCTGCTGTGACCCAGCTTCCTACCTATGATAGTTTTAACATTGCTATTAATAAAGCCTTTCTTTTTTCTTGTAGGGTCATATACCTTCCATGAATAAATTCCCATTTCAGTGTCACGAGTGAGTAGGATTTGGGATGTAATGCTTACCTCCTCCCATCTTCCTTCTCCAAAACTTCCTAGTCAAAAAGGTTCTAGTCCTAAGGAATCTTCAAGAACCTGTGAGTGGATTGAAACCCACCACAAAAAGGAATAAATCAGTCCTACTGTTTGTATGTCCAGAGTGCCAAGTCACTGGGAAGAGAATAGTACTTAGAGGAAGAAACTCACTCTACAGAGATCACAGTTGGGGGTTTTTTTAATTATCCCACAGGTGTAAGTTCTAGCAGGTTTGGGCCTCCTCCAGCTGTACATTGGAACACCTACAGAACACGTCAGAGTCCATCAGAGCCTATGGACGGAAAGTCATACTTTGCACTTTGATCTCTGTGAACAAAAAAAAAGTGGAACAATTTAGCATGAGTATTATGGTCTAGATCGTGCTTTAGAGGCTTAGCCCTTTCTGAGTTGACAGAAAGAATGAGTTATTCCACTGGTATTTTGGCATTTTAGCATAAATGCCTCCCAGGGCCTTAAAAGCATTTCCTGGAGCAGCAACTACCCGGAGGGTTCAGTGGGTGCGGCTTGAACTTGGCACTCACTAGCAGAACTAGCACATCATGCTGCAAAGGAATGGGGCTTGGGACTTTATACCTGTCACCCTCAGCAGGCTCAGAGCTTTTCATGTTTCACTTTTCATGTTTCACTTTTCATGCCTCCTATGACATGGATCCAGTGTAAATTTGACCTTGCTTTGGAAGATTATCACTCCCAGCAGAGACTCTGGGGAGGAAACATTCCTTGAGCTCTCTCTCTATCCTGAAACATTAGAATTACTAATAGACCTCCCAGCTGCTATTATAGTTTGCATAATATAAACACCTGCCTTCGACAATGACACAACCAAAGTAGTAGACATTTGTCCACTATATAGCCAGAAATTACTTTTCAGCACTACAGAACCAGGCCACAAACAAGTAAGCTATAGCTAAGAGAAAGGGTAATTGTATTCTGGTCTGGCAGCCATGCAGACCTCTGGATGCATATATGTTTTTTAAATGGTCACCTTAGCTCTGCATTAAAGTTGGTTTGAAGCCAATAGCTCATTGCCCTAAGAAACTGCATTCCTTATGGGTTAATATTTCACTCAACAGGAATCCTTTCTGGCCAGATATCAACTATTCAAACAGGTTTGTATCTCACTGTTTCCAGGAACAAGAGTTTTTCAAAGCCTTTTCAAACACAGCTGAATCAAAATACATACTCCCCACTTCTCTTCCTTCTATTTAAATCCATAACTCCAGATCTGCTCGCTTCTCTAAGGATAGCATGCTTCTTTATATTAGTTACATATTATTTAAGTTGGATACCATAAAAACATGGTTTTGGAGCTCACACATAAAAAGCCACTAGAATTATTTAGTTTCAAAAGGACATTCAGTACAACACATCCCTCTCTTTTCTATTTGGGACTATCTGGGCTCACTGGGTCTAAGCTCATGTCAGGAAATGTGTCTTCCTGCTGCATCTACTATCATTATCTCCTCTGAGTAACATCCAAGACAAAGATAACATACAACAGAAATATCACATTACCTAATCTTCTATTCCTGTCCTACAACAGGTTGGTCACTGACAAAGAGCTCAACCTTACTTGTAAAAGCTGATACATCAGTCGTTGCTCCTTATGTCTTACCTTACATATGCTGGGCAATGGAACAGTTTGGATTTTATGATCCTACTTCCATGTTTTTACTTTTGTCTCTCTGGAGTCTACTATGAGGAAGTGCACCAGAAATTGGGGAATTAAGCTGGAAATAGCAAGACTGGGGGAAAAATCCACAACTGAGTCAGAAAAGCTAGTAGGTGATTCGGGCAAAGAAGATGTATAAGGACAGTGAATCAATAACAGGGAAATTATAAACTGTATATTGACAGTGGAGTTTGCTTTTAATAATTTCATAAAATACTTGCTTATTTTTGAGTGCTTTGAGTCTCTCAACAGCAAATCTTTAGTGGAAAATGTGTGTGGTAAAGATAAACAAGACTGCTTCAACATCCGTCTGGGTGAAATATACTTCACTTACAAAAATCTCAGTCCAACTCTTTATGCCGTATTAAAGATATCTTTAATAATATCTTTATTAGACATAAAGAGTCCAGCTTTTATGAGATACTGTTGTTCTTCGGCTTCCAAAATGTGCATCAGCCATTACCCAGCAGCAACTTCACTCAAAAGCTAGAACAGAACAGAATCATTTACATTGATCATAAATACTTCTGATACACAATAATAGATCAGAAAACCTTTCACATATTAACTATTTATAGGACTAATTGCAGTACGCCTCTTCAAAGCACATCTCATTACCTGTCTTCTGCAATAAATCAGTGATGGAATTAAGAAAGGAGTCCTGAATCCTTACCCTCATAAATACAGGCAGGAGTTCCCAGTTCACACTCCACCAGTGAAATCAATGCAAGATGCACCTTCTACCCATCTCAAAGGCAAGCAGGTGATAACTCAGACCATATTGCTTATTTCCTCATCTACCCCAGTCTCCTGAGGAAGCCACAGCCTTCTGTAGTATGATATGCATCAATCCCATTATAAAAACCAGTCCCTCTGCCCCATAGCAAGGGCATGTTGGTTATGTTACAGGAATTTCAAAGTATTCTGGGTCACTCAACAAGACTGCAATGTTTGCATGTCCTGTCCTGGGCTTGGACCCAGCACATGACAGAGAATGTCTGGAACTCCATAAAATTCCAGGTATGTCTCATCTCATGATGAGAAGCTGTGTCCCATGATCCTCACATGCCTCTGTAGGAAGCTCTGTGGCTTTGTCTACCTGAATGTTTGGGCATCATTAAGGCTGTAGGGAGAAATGTCCTCATCTAGTCTCAACGTCAGGAAACAGAAGACTACAATGGTTTAATTCCTGCTTCAGTTTCAACAGTTGGGCTTGCATCAGAGTGCACCTTTCCTGAAATATCCATTCCTGATTTGATAATTCCTAATAATGGATGATCACTGGAAATACTGGTAGCCACAGCCTTTGGTTACCAGCTCGTTAATCACTGTAACCATTAAAAACTTATCTTTAATTTCCACTCTAGCTACAATTTCCTATTTTGTATTGGAGCAATTGGCTGAATATCCTTTTTCTAAAATTGCTGTGTCGAAAATCTGCTGTAATTTTTCTAGTAGATTGTGATCAAACTAGATATTTACCACATCTTTTAAGAGCTAAACAGAGTGAACTTCATTAAAGTTTTGCTACTGTTTTTCAGCCCTTAAGTTACTCTTGTAATTTTTTATTTGAAAAGTACTTAAGTACTTCTTATCTGTACAACCTCCACTCTAGTAAGTCTCTAGGTCTTTTGATTGCCCTACTGCAAAGTGAATAAAGGAAGGGTATTGGAGAAAACCTGAGCATTTGGAAAAGCCTGATAATGACTGGCAGCAGGCATATCACTGCTGCTAGGGCTCAGAGTAGGATGGAGGAGAGGTAAGAGGGGAAAGCCATTCTATCCCTTAATCTTTTTTCCTTTTCCAGTACCTTTATGCTCTGCTTACAATGACATGCTAAAAATTATCATTGGAGCTGTTGTAGTCCATATGATGTTTGTCCTTTTGTTATTCTATTTTGTTAATCAAGTTGCCTTAAATCAAAAACTCTAGTGAAAATCTATGCTTGTTATATTGATATTATGATAGAAGTTTGTAACCTTATCTAAAAACATTATGTTAATTTGACAGAACCTGAAGAGGAAGGGTTGAGGGGAGGTTGTTTTTTCAAATAGAAAACTGTTTTCATAATGAAGCACACATTGATTAGTTCTGTTTATTGCCTTTCTCTGCCCAGGTCTTTTCTACTCTTCTACCAAATTTTTTCTACCTTCCCATCTGAACTCACTAACTTAAAGTGTACACATGGATGTAAATAAGATTTCAGTGTTATCAATCCTCATTCTGCAATACCAGGTCTCCATTTATGAGCTTAAATTTTAGAAGCTGTTATTTACCCCATTCTTGCAAGACTATTACCCAAGATTCTTGCAGACTAGGTCTTCATATTATTACTTGCTTTTTCTGTCAATAAGCATAATCTCAACATAATGTTTGGCATCTTAGAACATCAAAAAAAGGGAAAAAAATTGTCCAAACCCCCAAAACAATTCTGTAGTTGCCAACTTCCACATTATCACACAGGACCACATAACAAGGAAGCTGAGATGAATCTCTAGATCAATGCCTGCACTGTTCCAGCCAAGCCCTCCAGGTTAAGGTCTTTTCTTACTAGGGATAGAGCAGTTCTGGCTGAGTGTTTCTATGGATAGCAGAGCTTCAAGGTGAAGGAAACCTTGTCTCACTCGACAAATTGAAAGTACTTTTGTAGTTGTGTGGCCTTCCTGTAGCATCAGGTGTTAGCATTTGAGTTAGACATAGATGTTATGATAATATTTATTTTTTCACTCTGAAGACACATATTAGCTAGAACTGTTAATTTTGACAAAGTCTGCTTAAGGAACTCTGTTTAACCTAACATGTGCAGAACTAAGTTTTGAATGCTGTCAAAATTCATTTCATCACCTAGATCTGTGTAACACATGGAAACAAGAAACAAGAACTGATTAAAGATTTCATGAGAAACAAACCTGCCAAATCAGAATATATCAGCCATACAAACAGATTCTCTGTATAAAATTTTTATATATAAAACACTGAAATTGAAAAATGCATTTAAAATTATTACTATAATATATAGCTTCCAGGATAATGGGCTGAACATTTTCTTCCCTTGTTTATTTAATAAGAATACTTATGGGGTTTTTTTTTCCCTAGTGATGCAGATGTTGGGTTAATCTTTTAACTCCTACAGAGGACATGAGAGTAGTACAGTAATGGAATTGGTGGCCGGACATCATTTGGCCATTACTATATCTCATTCTTCAATTATTGCACTGTAGTGCTAGAACATCCATTAGAGATATTGTTGCAGACAAAGGTCAAAGGGAGATCATTTACAATCCAGCACTTAATTTGTTCCTTCTAATTATGAGGGGGGAAAAAATCCTCACGATTAACCTATTTTCTTGAGCAACAAGGAAGAAGCGCTAACAGACCTCAGCATATGTGGGGAACTTCTGCCTGTGTGTATAAATTAAAGCTTTATGACATGATCCAAAGACAGAGGAAACAACTTAAGTTGATTTCAATCAATTTGGAATCAAAACTTAACTCAAAAGAGTTCTAAATAATTAGAATAACATTAGCTACTACCTCTTTTATTGCACTGGTACTGTCTTGTGAAAAGTGTTCAGTCTCTTAAACAACGGCATCACATTTACTCAAAACGAGGCTAAATGAGAGTTAGGTGCACTTTCTGTTCTGTATAAAATATATTCCCGCAGTAATTAGTGCCCAAAGTGAGTGTAGTTGTAATAATATTTAAGATAAAAGTCCATCAAGACAGAAAATATAAATGGACAATAACCAGACTGAATCAAGACTTTCAGTTATTTAAAGTGTGTTGTACAAGTCCATAAGCTAGAACACCTTCATTTTACAGTCATCATCATCATCACTAAATATATGTACATAAACACAAACTACTCTGGGGTATGGCTATACTGATGCACACTCAAGGGCTTCCAAGCAAGCCACAGTGATCCTGTTGAGTGGCAGCTGGAGTGCACAAACAGGCCTGGCTCAGTGAAGAATTGATTGAAGAGGTGCCATTCCACCTCAGAACCATTTCTGAAATTCTTGCATTCTGTTTCACTCAGTGTGGAGCAAGCTCAAACCCTTTCACATGTTCTCATTATAAGCAATCTTTTCCACACGTTTGTTCAAACAAAAGACGGGGACTTAAAATTCAGAAAAGGGCGCCAGGAGTGGAGGAACAGTTCCATAATTCCATAACAATTTTAACATTTCACTAGTCTTTGAATTTCTGCAAATAAACTGGGCTACAGGAATAATTGTAGGAAAGAGCAATGCATTATATGCTAGATACCTTCTCAGGTGCTTGTATAAAGAGAGGGTATTTGAATAAAACTGCTTGGGTTTTATTAACTCTAGTGTTTTTAGTACATCTGCACAGAGTGCTCTAGCTGAAAACAAATGCAAATGAGCAGAGTGAAAACGTGTCTAATGTGAGCACTGGGGTGTTTATGCTATACCTCACACATACCAAACAAGCAAGTCTACCCACTTTTTTGTTTGCTGTTTACCCATATGCAGTATGCACTCTACAACTGTCCTAACATGTATTGGCATGTCTGACCCCTATGTGAAAGACAAAGAGGATTCTTTGCTTCACTCCATGTATACCAGGCATTAGACCATGCAAAGAAAAGCACTAAATGAGACTTCTAATTTGGTTATACCCTCCTGACCTGATAGTGCTTCCTTTTCTACTTGTTTTACAACAGAAAAAAAATAACCCGAGAAAGCAACAATGAACAGCAGTCTGTAAGTACATAGCTTTCCAGTTTTGTCTAGCTTGAAACAAAGGAGGGGTATTTTTATCTTTACGAATTAAGATATGAAGTACAGAACAAAGGACTATACAAATAAGGTAGAAACAACAGTACTCGGTTTTCACCTGGCCTGACTTTCCAGAGCTGACAGTATCTTTCTTTTTTAAATTCCTGGTCATGTTGGAAATTTTAGCTACAGTTGTTTTGTTTCATAGTGGCCAGTCTGAAACATCGGCCACACAGTTGACTGAAACATTCACAACTGGAATTAAATTAAATTTGTTCAAAAAAATATACTGCTACAGGGTGCTTTATCACTTGCAGAACAGGAGTCAGATCACAAAACTCACTGTTCACACAGTGACTCAAAAGCAGCACTTGAATAATTCAGCTTTACAATCCTGATATACTTCTATAATGGCTGCTTCTAAAATATATTTTCCCTTTGGACTGATTCATTTGACCATTCTGCAAAGCTTATTGACTTGGAACAGTGGGTGACTCCAAGTGGATACACCTGCATAGCCAATTAACTACACATGTCTAAGCCAGGCTTGGCACACAGAGGTGCACCTGGGATGGAAACACACAATTGCAAGAACTCAGGCATTACTGAAAGGAGGTGAAAACAGAGGTGGAGCTGAAACAAGTTTTTAAAAAATTGTTTAAGTGGATGAAAGGACAAAAATTAAAACCAGCAAGATTTTGTAGATTTTCAGGGTGGAGGAAAGCAAATGACAGGGTTAAAAACCGAAATTAAAATTTTTAATTTTAAAACAGGAGTTTATTACCTTGATTAAGTTGTAAAGGAGCTAGTTTTAAAGATGTATATAGGTAAAAATAGATTACTGGAAAATGTTTACTATTTGAGGTAGTCAAAGTTGGCTCAGTGACAGAGAGATGTATGAAGTCAGATTAACTTCATAAAAGGTGCTGTTTATTTATGAATCAAATTTAATTTGTTGGTTTTTTACTAAAGATTTTATGAAAACAAATACAAATAAACTGTCCTGGTTTAATAACAGAATTTGAAAAACTAGATAAATGCTTTAATGAATATTTTAGAAGGTTGAAAAGCCAACCCAAAACTTTAAGTATGAATTAACTCAGTTTAGAGGGAGATGTTGTTACAATACCAGGAATTTAGCATGAGGAAGAAAAATAATTTTTGTAAAGCAATGAAGAGAATTTTAGCTGCAGAAATGGTGCTTTTTATTTCCTTCTTTAAAAAGGAGAGAGAAACCTCCTGAGGGAGCAAAAAAACCCCCAAACCCTGAAACCATAGTTAGTATTGTATACAGTCAAAAAAGCCAGGACAAGTCACCACAGCTGGGGTCTGTGCAGAAGAGTCAGTGCTGTCTGACCTGTTTTGTGCAGCTTCTGGTCCAGGCTGATGAGGTGCAAATCATCTGTTCTTCAGAAGTGTGCACCAGTGCTCTGCCTCAGCTATTATGCACTGACTAGAATACTTGGGGTGGGGTTGGTGCTGTTATTTTTTTCATAAAAGTGTTGTATTAATCATGGAAGTGGTGCCTTCCTCTTCAGGTTTTGTCAAATTAACACAATGTTTTTAGATAAGGTTACAAACTTCATCATTCAAAGTCACCAAACCGTCATCATTCAAAAAAGTTACTATTTTAGGGAAGGGATGGTAGGTTTCATCTATGTCCAGGAAGAGGCATCTCCAGAGCCACAAGACTTCATTGCAGGAGCAGTGCTGATGGGCTACAGTCTTCTTAATCTCCCAATAAAGGCACTGCAGTCCAGGTGCATTTCTGGTCAATGTCATATCAGCAAGCAACAATAACTTTCTACCACCTCTTTGGTGGCAGAGAGGACCAAGAGACAGTGAAAAAGTAAAATCATTCAGCAGG
>NW_008238358.1:6280538-6300145 GCF_000691975.1 Corvus brachyrhynchos
CAGCAGGACTGTGTGGGCAATGAGAATGGATGGGCAGGTGCTAATGCTGATCACTTAGGAAACAGTACTGGTATAGGAGAGTACATTTCTGCTACAAAATATAAATTGAACTAAGATCAGATCATCCTACTGGTATCTGGAAAGGAATACCTGCTACAGTATTTAAAAAGTATTAAACAAGAACTTTAAAAACAAGATCTTTCACAGGATAGGAGACACTCTTCTAGCCCTAACAAATGTCAATGGGTGGCATAGCAAGACTTTTGATTGGTGGTTCTTTATCTCAGTGTAACTTGACATTGTAAGGAATTTTATATGTATCTAATATGAAATTCTGACCCTTAAGGAAAGTAGCAGTGTCACCGTAAACTAAATTCATAATCTTAGAGGATTTTATTATGTCTAATCCAGACTCTTCATAGAGATGGTGTCTTTGCTTCCTTTTTTACCTTCTGTCTAAAATCCTTTTCTGAAGTCCTTTTAGTAATGGACTGATTCACATATTTTTGTTTCTTTCTGAAGTATCTCAGATTTTGCTTCCAAAGGCAGGAGCTATGTTTGAATAGCATTTATTTCAGACTCTCCTTCTTGACTCTTTTGTTTCTTTCAGCTTAACATTAAAGTTCTCTTTCCCCTCTCCAGAAGCCACATTAGTTCAGATCAACAGTTCACATTCACCTATTATCCTGTCACTAGCAGCAAAGGCCTGGGGAAGAATTAAGCAGGCAAGACCTTAGTGATGCTTTCCAAGACTAACCTCTCATTAACCAAGAGTATTTTGAACATTAAACAATTTTCACCTACAATTTACTTGGTTCTTTTAATACTTGTGACTGGATATATCTATTCTACCAAAATGATTTCCAGGAGCAGAATTTAATTTGGTTTTCTTTGTTTTATTTCAGATGTTCTACTTGCATGAGGAAGATGCCATTAAATTCAAACCAAGATACTATAAGGTTAAGAGATAAGTGTTTGAGAACTAATGCTTTTATCCTGTTAAACTGTGCTCTGAGATTAATGTTTAACATCTTATAGTTCTATGATGCATGTTTGATTATGACTCAATAATGACATTTGAACTATCCATACAGTGCAAACTTGAAGTCCACTGTAAAAGAGAAGTTAAATACAATGAAAATAGAAACAAATAAACAAAAAGCAACTCAGAGTGTCTTAGAGGTTCCCTTTTCATATTGTAATGTGCAGTAATAAAGAGAATGACACAGCAAGAAGACCAGTTGGTACTTTGGTTAGTTCCTGGTACAACTAAGGAAACCACAAAACCACATCAATCTCTAGTTTGCTCAACCAGCTACAACATAAAACATTTCTGATTTTGTTCCTAGTTTTCTTCTGGTTTACAAACCACAAGAATAAAGAAAGTTTAGCTTATGCTCAGCAATCAACCTAGATTGCTTTCAGAACCTCACTGACATTTAAAGTAAATGTCTCAGTGCAGTGCTTGGGTGTGACATGAAGCAAGCCACACAAGCACTGGTACCGTGTGTGCCTCAGGAACTGTGAAAATTTAATTCTGACTATTTTCTAAAATTACTTCTGATTCCTGCAAGAATCAACATATCTTCTTGCCATATTTTATGTCGCGCTACCAAGGGAAAGATGGTTATCAGTGCATTTAAATAATCAAGTTTTATTTTCCTGTATCAACCACTTCACAAAATAGACAGTGAGCAATACAAGTTAGGGAAAAAGATTGTTCTCTGTTCTTGGCAGTTCTTAAGTGACTCTGTATAGCAGGATGGATGACTACTGATCTGGAGATAATGTTGTTTTCTTTGCTTAAAAGGTGTACATTACCTTATGCCTATGCTTCTTACCCAGTGGCATGCAGCAGATACAGCCAAGCATGCATCTATCCCACTGGTTTGGAATGCTACTGAGACAAGGAGCCAGAATCTCAGCCAATCACCTGAGAGGTCTCAAATTCAGTGGTTATGTCCAGCCAAGCCTCTGAATGACAGTGCTGACCCAGAAGGTGTCCTGAGAGTTTTCTTAGCAGTGTCCACAAAACCATTTCAAAGCAGCAATGCAAGATGTTACAGGATTCTTTATTATCCCTAGAGCAGGATGGATATGCTCCATATGTCACAATCATTAGAGGACTATGGACTGAAAGCAAGGCTGATTCATTTAGAAAGCTTGCCCCTCCCCTGTATGGATGACATAGACAATCCCTCCGTGTTCAGCTATACTGGCTTCTGGATATACAAGCTGTCTAACAGCTGCAGCACAATCAGAAATCCAGGAACATAGGAACATAGGAAATGTTTTCTGTGCCTAAAAAAGTCTGAACCTTGCAAGCATAATTAAATCTTTCTGTAAAGGGAAAGCCAAAGAATGGCATTTTGCTTTGGCGCAGATCATAGTCAAATAGTTTTTAGTTGTAAGTAACAGCAGTACTTTAAATCAATCACTGCAGTCTCTAAACTGAAAGTAACCTAGAAGCACCTCTGTGTTTGACATCTGTAACGAAATGAATGCCTGGTTAGCATTCTTCCTGCCACGAATTCCATTGGTTCTTTTTTTTCCATCTGGCTATAAAAGCAAAAGTTATGTACAAGTTAGCTCATAGGTTATTGCATAAAAACGGTAGTCTGTTGACCAAATACAAGTCGGCAACTGAATTTCTTCTCCATTTATGAATCTTCTAGTAACATAATGAGCAGATCAAATACATGTTCTAGATAACTATATTACAACTGGTATTTTTTGTGGATTCATGGTCTGGTAAAGAGGAGTATGAGAAAAGTCACCATTACTTAGGATAGCCAAATTCGGGAAGACATCAAAGAATATCATAAAGATTTAATAATGGAAGATTACCAATTCTGAAATATCTAGGGCCTTCAACTTTTCCTATGGATCAGTAAGTAAATGATACAGCACAAAAAATCAGTTCTTAGGTTTGTGTGTTTACTTAGTAAGGGATTGTCTGAAATGCTGGCAATCTGAAAAATGTCTATGACCTGTTTAAAAATGTAGTCTGGGCTAATCCTCCATTTGGGTGTGATTCCTAGAGAAACAGATAGACCTCATAGGACAGTCCTGCCACCCTATCACACTCACCTCCTAAACTGTTTCATCTTCATTACTCATCTATGAGAAATATTTTTTGAAGTCTTCTATTAATCATCATTAGATAAAAAAGATCTTAATTTCTTCATTGTTCAAGAAAGCAAGCATTTAAATCATTATGTCATATTACAAACTGTCAAAATGTGTTAATTCATCTTCTCATTCCTTACAGAAGCATTCAGATTGTCTTCTATTGGCAAAACAACATCTTTCAAAGAAAAAAGATAATTTTGGAAGAGTAAAGCTTTCCTAGTCTAAGTGCCTAACTGTAAAATATAATTGAGTACTATATGATAAGTCAAAAAGTAAAAGAAAATCACTCTTCTATTTTCTGAGCAATTTCCTGGGAGCTCACTTTATAATATGTTCTAATTGAGTCATAAGGTCTACCATATAGATTGTAATCTGTGGAATTGTTTTGGCCCATTACCCTTAGACTTCTAACATTAATGGATAAGTCCTTAACTATTAACTTTAATATCAGTATGTTATCTAAAATTAAATACAAAAAACACCAAGGGGAAAACTTAGTACTATTAAATGCCCCAAATGTATTTAAAAATGTACTTCTCAAAATATTGAGCTTCACAAACCTGAAATTAGGTTTACTTCCAAGGACTTTGTATTTTGATTTTGAATGAGCTTATGCAGTATTTTTATGAACTAAAATAAACCCATTTGATGTCACAAATATAGGTTTTTGAGGAGTTTTTGGCTTGCTTTGTTTTTTTTACTCAAGCAGAATTGATGATTTAATAAGCATATGGGCCTATTTCTGTGCTTTCTTGTTAGAAACAGTTCTGGAACTCTGTGACGAGGGGTGTTATTCAAGAAACACATGACAGGCATTTAGCTTTCTAAAATGTGCAGCATGGGAGATGAACCAAGGCACAGTAATTGCAATGCTTCCCAGGCCTTTTCATTTGAAGACTTCCAATGCCTGTTGCGGCAAATCTCAGCTTGGCAATTTTCCACTTCTGGAGTAACTGCCTCATCTTCACTGACATGCTTCCTTCCCTTTATTTCTACTGTAAGCCTAGCTCTGAAGCTCCTCAGATTTACCTTCTTTACCTTGTTGCTTATGCTATTTATATTCACAAGTCCATGCCCTTTATGTCCTTAGGTCTCTGTTCTTAGGTCTCTATACATCTAGGATGTATATTTCTTAAAGGGGAAAAATATGCCTTAGGAAATGAAGACTTTTATTTTAGCATGTCTTTGCTTTAATCTGCTTGATACCAGACTTCTAGATGGCTCTTCTAGGATGGGAAGGTGCTCAACTGCAAATTTACCAGTGCCTTTGTCCCTCGCCATGGGGAAGTACCCGCTGGCAGAGGCACCCTGGGCTGTTGCACCTGGCTCTTGGCATGGCAAGAGCTTCCATTGGTCTCAGAGCACTCTACTGCCCTGTCATGCTTCCTGCAGCTCTATTGCTACTTCTTTGTAGAAAGGGAACCACTGAGGGTAACTGACCCATGGTTACAGGATGTACATACTCTCCTTTCCTCAGGATACCAGCAAGCATAGGTTTTCCAGATATCTGTCTCTTTACAAGCTCTTCTTTCAGTTTCCTTCCTCAAGGACATGGATAGCAGCAATATTTGTGCAGATGCCAGAAAATTTAGCTGGTGCAGCCAGCATGCAGACTTCTGTGATGAAATAACTGAAAACATATTCTAAATTTCCACATTCCCATTTTGTTGCCACTCTTGAGCATTTTTTTTTAGTTTGAGCTCCTCTTCCTGCATGTGCCTTTCTTGCCTAATTAGAGCCTTTTCTGGCATCTACAATTATTGCTGTTCTTCTCTCTTATATAAATTACTGATGTCCCCTGATTCACCTAAAATGGTGGGTGACACTTCCTTCCATAATCTCTAATTGTGTTTGAAAGCTGACTCTCAACATCTTCATCAGGTGATCCTTTGTCCTCTGAGTCCACTTGTTAAAATCAGTTTCTTTGACAGAGCTATTTATTTTGCATATCCATTTTAGTGTTCAGATAAATCTATTTACATGTTAATAAGTCTCATTCCTTCCACCACCCAGCTCAGACAGGCACTGTGTATTTTTCAATGCCAATGTGTGTCTCAAAAGAATTAACCTACTGACTTAAGATAATATGAAATTAAATTACTAACTTGGTTACTCTTCACATTCTATAAAAAGAATGCAGAAATACATCTTTCCTGCTCAGGTTCCTTGCATCCCATCAGTGCTATTCAGCATCTCGGAGCTGTTTGGAAAAGAGATTGTACCTGTTCCCTTCTACCCAGATATTTAACTGAATTCAAAAAGAAATAAAGATATTTAATTGAATTCAATCTCCCTCATCAAATATCAGCTGTACTAAAAATTTTTGTATGGCTGTGCATTGCATAATGCTTAGGAAGCTTCTTGTACTGCTTAGCAGAGTTATCACATGGCCATGGAATTAGTTGGAATTATATTTCTCATCTCCTGGGCCTATTTCTTGCATTATCTGGGAGAGTTTCTAATCTCAATTATGCTAGAACCAATTATATCACTCTGGGTATTTGCCAGGACAAGATCAGATTTTGACTCATTCTTTCGTGTTTTGTGCTTTTTTACTCCTCATTTCCTTTTCATTACAAAACTTTGTGACATAGTCAAAAATTACTTATAAAATTAGATCTCTAGCTAATGTGTTCAGAAAATTCTATTCAAAGCAAAGTTAGTTCTTAAATAAGTGGGCATGCATACTTTTATTCTATGTGCTTTGAATACCCACATTGTTAGCTACAAAAGTCTGGCTAAATATATGTTAAATTGTAGACAGCTTAAATTTCTTTTAGTTACTAACACAAATAATTGATTTCCTCTATGCCATAAGCAGCATTCTATAACAAATTACTCTGGTTTGGGGTGTGTGGATTTTACACAACCCCCCTCCTTTTCTGTGTGCTATGCATGACTTACCAGTGGGAAAAAACCACACAAATGATTGCTTTTCCAACAACATTTAGAAAATATTTTTTAATATACATATAAGCATGTCTACTGTGCAACTTAATGCTTGATTAATAACATCAATTTTACTTTCTCCCAAAAAGTGGGATAACTTGACTTAAGTCCCTAAGGGTGTAAGCCTTGTGAGAACCATTTTGAACATTTTGGTCAATATATCCAGTTTCCAGGCATTATGATGCTCTTGAAAACCCTTCCTTCCCAAGGTAGTCACTAGGCCTTCCTATTAGTCAAGCCCATTCAGTTTTTACTTTGAAAGTTTGCTTGTCATTTAATAAGGAAATAGACTTTTAAATAAGATTTCTGAACAGGGTTCATTTTCCTTTGTCAGTTAGGAACAGAAGTAGGAATTAGAATTAGCTTGGCTGTAAGATTACACATTGCTCTTTAACCAGCCTTTTCAAAGCAGATGCTACCACTGGCAATATGATGAATGGAATATATGGAATACTTCCCCTTCACCCTCCAGTTTCCAAGAATTGTTTGGATTTTGTTTTCCAAAATAAAAAGTAGCTGCAGCAATTCACACTCTTGTTCATTTCCACACACAGAGAAGCCAGAAAACAAGCTAAATAAAACCTTCCTAAATTGGACCAATATTATTCCCATTTACACCCTGAAAATCAACATGAATGAAGCAGGAAGCAGAAAATAAGCTACCAAGGGTAATAATTCTAAGTGACTAATCTGTTTGCTTTAGTTTCCTATATCCACACATTTTCCTTATTTTTTCGTTTGCTTCCACTTTGTATCCAAATTATGGCATGAACACATACCAGTCCACCTATTACATCCAGCCTTCAACTGAACTACAGCATCGACTGATCTTCCCAGTACTTGTCATGCAGAACAGCACAAAACATCTAGAACAGACTGTTAGTTGCACCTGCAATTCACTTTTAACCCATGATATGTCTTGCTAAGTCAGTGAGCAGTTGTGAAATTATATTTTTGCATGGGAGAGGGTACTTTGCAAAGATAGCAGGGATGACAGATGAGTGATATTTTTCAAGAGATAAACATAGGTCTCCCAAACGATAAAAGAATGATGTTACCCTAGGTGAAATAATCTTACAGTGCTTTGTTTAGTGAAATAGATCTTTCTAGAGTTTTTTGTGGAACGTATTATTTTACTGCTACAATACTTAAGTTAGGGAGCAAAATCACATTTCTTCTTTCTTAGAAATGAAAAACCAAATAGCAACCATTTCAGTGAAATGATGCAATGTTCAAAATGTTCAATCTAGCTACTTAAAGAGCCCCAGGGACTCTGCACCTTGGGGAGTGGTAGGGTCAGGCCCCCAGGCTTGAGTGGGAACCCATGATTCTTGTCTACACCACTGGGCAAAGTGGAAAGGAGTAGCAACATGTTTTGAAAATAGAAATAGTTTCCCTAGAAAAGCAGGGTCCTTGTTCAGGCTGGTCAAATACTTGCTATCAAAGCAAATGTTCTTCAATGGCAGACTATTCTCATAAACTGGTTGTTTGTTTTGTTTCGGTTTTTTCTCTAAAATTTCTGTCTTATCCTTGGAAAACTGAATTTTCATTATTTACAAAAAAAAAAAACCCCAAACAAGCTTACGAGCATAGGAGGTTTGAAGTAAAAACTGAAAACCATCAAAAATTTTCCCTGTGAAAATAGAGGCCTTTTTTGTTCATGTCTATTCCTTGCATCTTTTACCACTCCACGACCAGCTTTAGAGTTAATAACAAATAGAAACCTTTGTTAAAAAATTAGTTCTGGTTGAAAATTTGTCTGCCTACAGGCAGAGACTATCTAATAAATATTTTCCTTCTAATTTTTTATTCTTTTAACAATTTGCAATAAAGTTCTCCTTTATTGAGAAAACAATGAAAATATTGAGCAACTATTGAATAAATATGTTTTATTACTTGAATACTAAGATAATAAGCTTTACCTCTTTAACATAAGAGTGTATAAATGTGCTTCCTTGAAAATTAATCAGTTACATGATGGAGACCAGAATCCACTCAATCACAGATTATAATTTTAGGGAGGGTCTAGGACCCTAGGCCTGAGAATAGATAGCAAATATCTGAAAGCCACAGGTTGGGAGAATGACCATTGCTGCAGCTTTCTGAACATACAGAATGGGGAAAACTACATTTGTTGAAGCTGTAGAAGAGGATTTGGCAGTGCTTGGAAAGTGAGATAATCAGACCTGATCAGTGAGTTCTAGCAACGAGTTTAGAGTATCTTAGAGTTATTTGTAAAAAGAGAGTACTGCAGCAGCACTGGCTTTGCTTCACCGGCCTGGTTAAATCAGACACATGAATGTCTTGCATGACAGGAATGCTACAAAACAGCCAAAGCAGACCTTCTGTTTTTCAGCTTGAGTATATATTTTACAGAAAGGAAACATTTATTCAACATTTGAGAAATGAACAGAGCAAAACTTTAAAGAGAGATTAAATACATAGCTGTGGGGGGAGATTGAATATATGGGCTGTTCAACTACCAAAGGAGTGAAAAATCTAGAAAGGGTGGGGTTTGGAGTTTTGTTGTTTTTTTCCCCCAGGTAAATGTCCTGTGTATGTCAGTAAGACTTTTAGAGTAAAATTGAGCCCATGTTACACTGTAAAACTGTAATTATGCAATTGGTTCTGTCATAGCAATCAAGTAGGTTTAATGTAGTGTAATTTGGGAAGGAAAGAATACAAAATATATATATATATATATTTGTAAGCATGAAGCAAATTAAATTTGTACAGAAATGTTCATCATATTGGATTGATAGAAAGCGAGGGTATTTCTACATCCTCCATCTGTGTGAATGTTTTCAACATCTGACTTAAGAGAAAATGTTCTAATAGCTACTGCCCTTAGTAAAACCACATTTAATGCTTTTAAATATTGCCAGTAATACAATTAACTGAAAATGAAAGAAGTGTTTGTGTACAGGTATGCATACATGTAGTATGTAAATTAATTTTGAAACATTTATTTCAAGACTTACAGTGAAATATTTTAAGGTACCACTGTATGAATTAGAATTTATTTTAAATGTAGACTTTTCAGTGTGATGTCTTTAAACCAACCCCTGCTTTTTTTAATTCATGTTCTGTAAAAAAAAAGTTTTTATCTTCCTGGAAATCACTGTATAATTTTATTGTGAGGTATCAAAGTGTATTCTATCTTGAAAAACATAAAGAAATATGATCAGCAAAAATAAAGCATCAGACTGAAATATAACAGTGAAAAAATTCTGTATTATGTGTGAAATAAAGAGCTATGCTAATGCATACTAATGTTACATGAGTTTGGTCAAGCCTTCCTTTAACCAGTTTGAAAATACTTATCACTATATGTAAGTACATGTAATGTCCATATGCAAATTCTTGTATTATAAAGGTTCAATTCTCCAATCTGTAATTGGCTCTGGCTGCCAAGCAATATGCTAACAATGAATTTCATCTGCTTTTACAGCACATCTGTTAGTAGTGGATGACAGTCAATTGGAAGAACTGATTTTCCAAGCACTGGCACAAAATCAACTTTTTTCCCCCCTTGATTTCATTTATTTCCTGCTGGTTGAACATCCCAGCCTCCCAAAAGTGGTATCAGTTCATACCGGCCTTCACAACAGAGTGACATGACTTTAGGTTAAGAAGATGAATGTATTTTGAAGTGAACTAATAGGATTTGTTTGAAAAGGAATGAACAGATTACTTACTATAGTCTGGAAGTTTTCAGGTCTTTAAATGAGGATATATCTGCTGATATGCAACACTACTCAATTCAAATACAAAACCTGAATGAAGAAAATATTTTTCAGGGACAGGGTGGAGAGGTCAATGTATATTTCCACCCCTGAGAAAACACATGAAAAGCACATAAAAAATAAGGAGGCTTCACTAAGGGCAAGTCGTGACTGACTGGTGACCTTCTATACAGGTTTACAGCAGTGGTGGGATGAGGGAAGATAGACTGACATCATCTACCTGTCAAAAAGCACTCGACACTGTCCTACACAACATCCTTGTCTCTACAGAGGTGTGGATTTGATAGATGGACCACTCAGTGGATAAGGAATTGCATGGATGGTCACACTCAAAGAGTTGTGGTCAGTGGCTCGATCTCAAAGTAGAGTCAGTAATCACTGGTATTCTTTAGGGGTTGGTATTGGGACAAAATTATAATATTTAAGAAAACACAGATTAAAAAATCCTGAGTACCTAACTTTTATCTATGCAAATATCTAGCAGTGTTTCAATTTTCTTTCCTTTCATTGCTTTCTTTGCAGACAAGGTTGGAAGCAGCTTCTTCAACATTCAGGTAAAAACTTACTAAGTTTTGCTGGTTTTTTTTTATTTAAGAGAATATGGTTCATATGAGGGATGTCAAACTAAATGCATTTGTATAGCAAAAATATGGAAGTAAATAAAGCCTAGGTTTTCTTGGAAATAAGCAGATCACATAGCTATCAAAAAAGATTGCAATGTGTTCACTTCAGAAACTTCATAAGAAATTGAACACATGCTGTATCTTGTGCTACTCATTATTTCTCCTTGTTTTAAAAATATGTAATGCTGATTTAAAAATATGTAATACAAAGAACAATGCAAAGAAACCCCAATCAATCAAAAAACCCCAAACAAACAAGAAACAAAAGCTACTGCTTTTTTTTATTTTAAAACTGTCAAAAAAGAAAGGGGTTTACTTCAAAAGGTTTTTTATTTCTTTGTAGAACAAGGTGTTAATCACCTTGTTGGACTCTAAGCTGGCTTAAAGACACTCTCACTCAGTATATTTCTTCTGCAATGCATGCATGTAAACAATTGTTTCTGGCATGGAAGTTCATTGGAAGGTAAGTCAAAATAAGTTCACTATCAACATTTGGTTTGTTTCTGTTAACATCAAACTAAACAAGTTTGCAAGCTTTATCTTTGATGAATCTGCATGCCCTGAAACACTGGAGCCACAGATTGAGGGGTCACACTCGCATCTTCACGAAACACCACTAAGTGGTGCCTTCCCTTCCCCATCATCTGATTGAGATTGCGGCCTTGTATGCAAGGCCTTAGACAATGTCAAACAGAATATTAAAATCTAATATTTTCTTCTGACATGGGTCTTCAGATAAATGGCATTTTTTCCACATTTGTTCCAGTGCTATAAATGAAATAATTCCATGCCACATAAATATGTTGACTTTTGTGAGAATTCAGATATTCATATGAAAATATTTCAAGACTAGCTTGAAGTGGCTTCTAAATTCTTCTGTAATAAACCTATAATAGAATAATAGCTGTATCATCTGTAAATAGTAAATCTACTACTAATAGATCATAGAACCTGTACTATACTTGGGAAGTATGATTTGGCCTGACTTACCCTCATTTTTGAGCATGTTCTAATAACATTTGAGCTGAACTGAGTTGCAGACACACTAACCCAAACAAGTTTAACAGATGGTACAATGATGACCTCACACTGTGGTCTAGACAGGCTAACACAATGACTGCATAATAGAAAGAAGCCTCCAGAGCAGGATAAAATACAGTCTTTGGTGAAGATGAACAGCAGAACTCTGGGGTATATAATAAATTTATATATTAAATGTAAGTCTGTTTAATAGAATAATAGTTTTTATTGAGATGTGATGAGACCACATCGATGGCTGCACTGGTTGGATAAAACAGAGGTTTGAGATTTTCAAACTTACGACCTACACAAACTGTGGATCTCCTCCATAGTCCTTAAGTCCAGCAAAGACAAGCCACATACACCTACTGACTTTAAATCTACTCTTAAGTGCTTTCCTTTGCAAGGATATTTTCCAAAACTGTTTTTTCGCTAAGCAGCAAAATCATGGATAGAAATGACTGGCATGAAACATGGTGATTTTTTTCTTTTGATGATAATTTTTTTCTTAAGAACTTTTATTTTAATGGTTAATCATCAAAATATTAATCTAACTCTGAACTGAAAGTTTCTTATTTTGTACCTTTAATTCAATTGATTTTGAAGTAAGAAGAAAAGTATTTTTCTGTTGTTTTCTGGTGCCTAGCTCAGGGCTTGAGAGGCAACCCAGACAGAGGTGTGGTTAGTGGGCAGAAGATGTAGAAAAGGCCATGGCTGTGATTGATGACAGGTTTTTTTCACATGAACACCATCATGACAAATGGGAGAATATGTATTTTTGCACTTATTTAAGGAGCTTTGAGTCACAGTCTCTTATTTTAAAGACAAGGTGGCTCAATTCCTCTTTTTCATGTGTATGTATGTAAGTACAGAAGAAACTTTGTGATGCAGCACAATAAGAACTTTTTTATAACTACAAGCTTTTACTAGGAATAAGCTAAGGAGAACAATGAACAAGCTGTGTAGCTCTCACTTAGTGACATCTAATAAAATCTTTAAATATCACCACAATGACACTCAAACAAGTTTAAAGAGAACACTTTACTCTTGCACTCCCATCCTGTACTTTTTCTAAATTTCCCTATAACCAGAAAGGGTCAAATTTCACAGTAGTGTCTATGAGTGTGGCTCCAGTGTTGGCAGAGCTGTGCTCATTCCCATCACCTGAAATGGGTGTGACAGAAACTACACCAAGCATAACCAGCTCAACACTTCTGCCTCAGTTTGTGGAAAGTGAACTAAGGCTTTGTGGCACACAGGGGAGCAGTACTACACAGTGAGGCCAAATACCCAGAGTCTGATTCCAGCAGAGTAAACTTGGTCATATTTTGAACATCTGTGAAGTCTAATGTGAATTGAATGTTAAGTAAATCAACTTATTTTATTAGTAGAGCACGGCATATTGCCATTTATTTCAACTCAACTTCTTTTCCACATCACATGCCTTTTGTGTATTTCATACATGCCTGAAAGATGCTATTTCTGGAATAATTTCCAAGGGTTTTGCTATGTTTATGGAACTGATTCTAGTATTCTTCCAGAAAATTTGGGTAGTTAGACCATGTGCACAAAGCTTTTGCAGCAGAGAAAAAAAGATCAAATCACGAGAGTGAAACAATCCAAAAATGACCCTGCTCAAGTTTAAAGTTCCTACTTTAGGCTGTACTGGGGAGTCTTTTGGTTTGGAAAACAAATGCTGAAAAATAACAGTAAAAGTCAAACAATTAAAGCACAAATAGGCAAGTTATTGAGCATTTGTTACTGCAGAGCTGAATGCTGCCTAGTCTGGAATCTCAGAAATAATTTTGGGAAGAAACTTAGGAGCTACGGAGCAAGAAATATTTTCTGACTATTACTGATGTTAAGAAATGGGCAGCTGCTTAAAAATGCTCAGTGGCTTGGAATGTCAGCCCAAGCACTGGTGAAAGACTTGGTGGAATGGTTTGCAGCCAAAATCACCCAGTGCACATCCATGCTTCCAAAACAGACCTTCCAAAGGCATGCTAGGTTATTGTGTGACCTGTAAATAGGACACATTAGCACACAAAAGGACTTGGGTTTCTGCTGGCAGTCTAAGTCTCCTTAGACCTAAGTCTTCCAAAGTCTCATTAGGACACCAATCTTTGGAAGGATTACAAACACAGCACAATTTACACTACCAGCACACTTTACCACAGGGCTATGATCTCCACCTAGAGCTATAGGGACAATAAATATATCAGAGCTAGATTGTGCCTCAAGGCAAATCATCTGTTGATTCTACTGGCCTTCCTGTTATGTCTTGTGATGTTTTGCCGTACTCATCTACTCATCCCATAAGACATCCATGTGAGCAGCTCTGTGGTTTTATTTTCACGTTTAAATCCAGTTGCTATAATCAGCTTTTTTGTAACTCAACTGCAGTTGTTGTGACCATATTAAAGTACAGCTTTTCAGGCTCAGCCTGTAACTCTGCTATTAGAGGTTCAAACCTCAGAGTAGAGAAAGTCTATAATGAAAGTGAAGCTCTCTTTCATTTCCTATGATTCAGCATAGCTGTACTTGAGAATTACCTGGTTTTGCTTCCTATGCTGTGACATTTGAGACCTGCCCTCCAAGAGCCGGTGGAAGGCTGTGGACTTGTCAGCTCGACATTTTAGATGGTATCACAGTCATATCATCACCTCTGCCTTAGTGCTGGCTTGGAGGCAAAGATACACCAAGTGAGTATATGGAGTGGCTGTTAAGGGCTCTGCTCACAAACCTCATCAAAAGCACATTAATTTCAGAGGAAACATGATTTTATAATTATTTCACTGCACTTCAGATTAATTGAAAAGGCATTCTTCTTGTTTAAAGTCTTAACAAAAATATTAAGGATCATGGTGTAAGGAGGTACTAAATGCAGACACAGAATCTTTTGAAAGCAATAACTTGATTTCTGGCCACTAGTTGTACTACATTACTACTTCAATGAAGACACAGAAATAAGTGGTTTATCCCTTAAATGAGTACATCCACAGTGACTTTTGCTGTAAGAATAATACTAAGAATGATATAGGAGTGATCTTTTAAACAGTTTGTTTCTAAAGGATGTTTAGTTGAAGGTCCCTCAGTTTAGTAGTTATCTCTCAATGGTATTTCCTGTGAATAGCCTTTCATCTTTCTGTTCCAAAAATAATAAGTGCAAAATAAGCTGGTGCTGAAGTCAGAAAACCTAGGAACCAAATTCTGAAATAGCTCTAGCTGTGACGCTAGGAAATCAGCCAGTCTGGTTCCAACCCCTGGGAAAATAGGAACTTCGGCCTGCCAATAAAAAGAACAAGCACTCGTTTATCTTCCTCGAGAGTACTGATCTGCATCTCGTATATGTCTAATTGCATCAATATACTGTCAAAGTGAATCCCTTTGTGGTAGTCACCGAAACAGTGACAACCCACCAGTTGCTAATGACGTTTTCAAAACTATTCTAGAAGTGACAAGGCAAATGTCTAATAGCAATTTTTAAATCAGATCAGATTTTTGAACAGGTGGTTGTCAGGTCTTTTTCCAATGTAGATGCAATTAATGCCTTCTATTCATCATGTACTATTCTTTTAGTCATCTTAGAATAGCATGAAGGTTGGTGATTGTTTCTCATAGATCACTTGTTTGCTTGGATTTGAGGAACTCAAGTTTCTTTTCTCCACTTGCTTTAGACCTTACAGTAGGAAAGACTTCAGTCATAAGTTTGCTATTTCTTAGTGCATCTGGAAAATGTATTATTGAATTCAAAACCTAAATTAAAAATAAGGGAGTGGGGGAAATATTCAGTTCAAGTGAAATGCAAATTTTTGTATTTAAAAGAAAAATAATATCAGTTCCTGTAAATGCAAAATATTTTCTTTAGTCTAAATGTTTCGCTTTATACATATTTTGTCCTGTAAAATATTTTTAAATGAGAAATTTATTTTCAAAATAAAAACTGAATGTTTTGATTTGGAAATGTCAAAATAAGCTCTAAATTTGACTAAAAATTATTTTCTCTTTGTGGTGTAATTTATAACCTATATCTAAATTCTATGGCCTATTTTATCTCATTCTTTTGTTTTCTCTTTGATACAATTATCATTCAGACTTACCTATACAAGAAATTACTGAATTTTTGAAGCCAGATTTATTTCATGTAATGTTTCTTAACACTTTTTACTTTTTTCTATGTATATTCTAAATCTAGATGGTGTCAAGCAATATTGGGACTGACCGAATTTCAAAATACTGCCTTATTTATTTGAAAGTATTAATAATTGAAGGAAAGAGCTCACCTATATGTAAGATCATGCTTCTCCTTTTTGCTTTTTCTAATATAACTAATACTTCAGTATGAAAGATATGCAGTTAAAATGCTTCTGATTTGCTTTTAAACTGCATTGGTTTAGTTTTAGATGGCAGTCTAAACTCTAGGCTCTACTTGTCTCTTTGCTTATATATAGCTATGTTTTAAAAAATACTAGGGAATCCGAATATTAAAAATAAAGTCCCTTATTTGGACTTAATTTCAAAGGATTTAACATCATCTTGTATCTGAAAAATACATTGTGTGTTATGCATACATAAAGAGGTATAAAAAACATTTTGTGTTTCATATAAAGCTGCTTGGTCACACAAAAACTAGCATACCAGAGTAAAAGATTGTGCTCTGAACTCTAGTATTAAAGTAGCCAGTTACCCTCCCAACGTGTGTCTCTTGGCTGACTGACTTTGGTTTTAAAAAAGATGCAACTTCAAAATAAGGCTTTTCTTGTGACTAATACATGCATCAGGTTTCAGTCTTGTGTGGCTTACACAGGATTATCTAGAGGCTTATAAGGAGTGATCTCTTGCTGTAACCTTTCCTTTGATTGATCTTGCAAGGTTTTTCTTTCTCCTCTCTCCCTCCAGTTCTCTACTTTTAAGAAACTGGTAGGAATATAACTATTGTTGAAAACTCTCAGCCTGTGTCAAATCTGGTTGAAGCAGTTGGCCCATTTTCACAAGTCCTTGCAGAGCAGGAGACACTCAGATGCAAACAGAGACTGTACAACAGCATAATGTTTCTTGCACCGGAAATCAGTTAAATCAACAATAGCCAGAAACTTTATTTCTAAAAATCCTGTAAATTCTACAAAGCTGTGCCAACAGTACTGTGGTTGTGAGGCTGAAAAATGCACTCATAGACTTTTGTTTTCCAACAGCTTTCAGTGGGATGCTGTTATTGAGACTCCTTCCTCCTTGTCAGGCTGGCATCTGCTTTTTGTGCTTGAGAAACCCAGCATTGTCTTGAACCACCATTTCACACAATTCTACAGTGTGTTCATTTCTTTCCTCTCTTGTTCTTTCTCGCTCATGAATTTGACAATGTAGCAAGTAAGTCTGATGGTTTGGGCACTTCAGGAACGGGGCTTGTAAGGTGAGGAAACTGTTCAGTCTTCCCAGCAATAAATAATTGTCTTTCTTTTTTTAAATGGCACTTCGAAATTCAACTGAAATTCAATTTTACTTTGAGCCTTAGGAGATTCTTGAGACTTGAGAGATTCTCCTAAGTTTATCTCCAATGTGTCTTGGGGCTGTAACATAAGTTTCCTCAGTTTGTAAAAACCATTAGTAACGTGCTGAGAGGCCAGCTGTGCTCAATGCAGGTTTCAGTGGTGTTCCACCAACCTTCATTTAACATTCGTGGTTCTGTGGCCAGAAGATGTGGTCAGGGTATTAATTCAGAACATTTCTGGGGGACAGCATCCTGGGTGGGCTGTAGAAGGCTGTAATAGAACTAATAATTAATTAAATTCACCTTTCTGCAGAGAGCCTTATCCTTGAAGGACCTATTGCTGAGTGAACAAGCAGCAAAGAAAACATGCATTCATTAAATTTAATCCAGCAAGGTAGACACAGATGTGTAATTTTGGTAAAGGGTTAGGGTTCACCAGAATGGCCCCTCCCTGGAGCTTTGTATGACAGATATGTTGGGGAAACAACTGAAATAAACACTGTACCTCAGTGGTGGTTTGAACAACTGGGTTTATAGAAGTGCCCTCAATTTAATTTTTTTCTTGAAAACTTTTTCCTATTTATCTGTCTTCATTAGATTCATGAGTTCATATACAGCAACACTTTTTTCCCCAAGAAGATTTTGTGCTGCCAAGATCCTCCTTGAAACTCCTAATTTTTTTCCTAAGCTTAGGTAACAAAATGTAGATGCTTCTTCTTCAGTGCATACCATTTGCTTACTCACTGTTGTTTCATCATCTTTCAAGGAAAGCACCACAAACTGAATGTGTAAGATTCTCTTCCCAGGTTTCATTGCAGTTATTCACCATGATGAAATCATAAACTACGTCACCTTCCCAGACTTCTTGCTCAAAATCCAGACGTATTTATCTTGAATCCTTCACATCTTTTTAATCATTGTTTCTGTAAACGAATCTATCATTTCTTTCACATTCACATTGCACTCACCTAGAATGCAATTCAGAGTGTTTCTCACTAGAAAACCTAGAAAATTGACCTAGGTAAATCCTGTCCTTCCTAAGCAGCATAACTAGGCAAAATAACCTGTATATTTTCCTAGTTAGGATGAGAAATTGTAAAGAAATAAGAGTCCTTTGATGCAATTAAATCTGTTTTCAGGATCTGTAATTACAATTCCTGCTTTCTCATTTATGGGAGAGTTCAAAACACTAGAGTATCTTCCTGCTCCAGCCTCTTTAAGCCAGCACCCAGTACAAAGGCCACTGGCTTTCCTGAGCACAGCTTTAGAGCTGCTTTGGGCTTTGTTTTTATGTTGTTCCTGAACTCTTGCCTTTTTTTTCTGTGAACAGTCTCCTATATACTGCCAGGTTCCCTGAGCAGAATGCAGAATGTTCTCTGCCCATAGTGCTCAAACTGCTGAGCAACCTTATACTTACTTTTGGTTTGTGAAAAAAGCATTAGTAGCTTCTTGTGGATTATTTATTGAAAGATGGTGGTTAAGCCTTGCAATTTCAACCCAATCTACACATGCTATATGAAGGACCACGTCCATAGTATGCAGGAGAAAGATCACCTCTATGTGTTCTAAATAAGGCCTACATACTCAAAATAAGAAACATTTCTTGCTCTTACAGTGAAACTATCTGTATTAAAATTTTATTCAAAGTGGTATTACCAAGTGTATGTAAGACTGCTAATGGCAGATCTCGGTGAAATTCCACTGGCCCTGCAATGTTTGAAAACACAGACTAAGGTCTCGACAATGTTGTCCTCTGTTTTAGAAAAACATATCAATAATAAAATTTTATTTTATTGTAAAATCATGATTAAGGCTAATTTCAAACAGTATAATAGATTTTAGAACATGCTGTGAAATATTCCAGGCATTGTGACTCAAAGTTAAGCCAAAGTCAATTGGGATGTCTGGGAGAATGTATAAATTTCCCCATATACTTGAGTAATTAACCAGTGAAGCTATGCTTTTCAAGGAGTTAAGTACTTAGACTTCTAAATAATTGTTACACAATCTGGTGCCAGGTGCCAACAACAGTTGCCAGGTAATTGGTAGCTACCAGTACTCTTCTGTGCTCTGCCAATTATTTTGTGTGAAGGAAGGAACTGCAATGGAAACAAAACATTCATCCAAATCCTTTCTTTAACTAACAAACAGGTTGAAGCCAGTGCTTTTATTTGGACTAACAAACGAAGAGAACTGGATGTATGGAACACTACTTGCAAAACTGCGGTTATTATTGCCTAGGGCTACCGATGACGAGCATGACTTTCCCAGTCTTGGGGAGCTGCAGTGACTTCCAGCCCGGGGTGCGTGCGAGGGGGCACAGCGGCGGGCTCAGCCCCTGGTCCTGCGCGGGTATGTCAGAGTACCCAGGAAGGGGCCGGGCGCTGCCTCGGCTGTGGACCGCTCCTGTGCTCGGGAGAGGCTAAAAACTAGATTTTTGAAATGAAGGGGAGGGGGAAGAAAGTTTGGCACTGTTGTTACTTCCAGCTGTCAGAGCTTCAGTCGTGACAGCTGTCGCGACTCTTCCCTCCCGGGAACGGCGCTGCTTTGCGGTGAAGCGGGGGATGCCGCTCCCCGCGGCGCGCTGGCCGCTCGGGCTTTCAAAGTAGCGCGCAGCTCCACAGCAGCTCGGGGCTCGCGTGTCTCCCCCGT
>NW_008238358.1:6301062-6318978 GCF_000691975.1 Corvus brachyrhynchos
GGGAGCAGCTGGGTCCTTGCGTTCCGGAGGACACAATGGGCTTTATCCCGCAGGGAGGTCTTGGACTGCGATTCCCACCCCGAGTTTCGGATTCGTGTCACACGCCGGCGAGGCCCCGAGTTAATGGAAACTCTCTGTCTCTCTGCAGATGGCTTTCCGGATACCGCGATCCGCGCTGGGGATAGCACCCGATGTGGCCATTCACGAGCTTTGATTTCTTTCTCTCCACGTAGAGTCCCCTGCGTTCCATTTCAGTGCGAGCGGGGAGGCTGGCTGAGTGAAAGGCTGCTTTTGGGATCGTCTGTGGGATCTACACTGCCTGGTGTTGGAGGGTGGAAGCTTTGTGCTAGGGAGTCGTTCTTCCCTTTCTTCTTAAGGAGTGGAGAGAGCTTTCTCTTCAACAATGATGAAAACCGAAGGCAAGGGGGAAAGGACTTTAAGAAGTGCTTCTCCACACCGAAATGCTTACAAATCTGATTTCCATGCTATCAAATGCTCTTTTGATGGTGTAAACAATCCTGATAATGCTTCAAACAAAACAGGCTTGCATCAGAAGCTGAGCACCTCTTCCAATGGAGGGGGAAGTGACCCACAGAGTCGAGGCAGAGCTGCCACTTACGGCAATAGAGTACACAAGATCAAAAATATGTTTTTGCAAATGGGAAGCTCTTCCTCCACAACCTCTTGTGAAAGCAGTCCACCTGCTGAGACCAAACTAATCAGCCGGGCCATGGCAGCAGAGTATGGATCTTCTCCAGGTAGTCCATCTTTTCTCATTGTTCAAAAAAATAATCTTCTTAATACAACTACCAGCCCCAGCAGCAGTCCTGTGGATTCACTGTCTGTGTCTTCTGCTGCTGACAAAGTCATCCGTAGCAGCGATGAGGCAGACTTGGACAAAGTTGCCCTGGCAGAAAAATTTTCAGAGACCAGGAAGCTCTTCGAGAGAAATATAAAGCAACGGAGCTCAGTGGACAGGTATTCCCCCAGCAAATGTGAAAGAAGTGAAGATAAGAGGAGACATGGTTCAGCTTCTGATTGCAGCAATGTGGTGGACCACTTCAGTTTTAATACAGAAGCAAGTCTTCCAGTTGCACTGGAGAAAGCTGAAAATCAAAGTAATGAGGAGTTGAAGCAGCAAGATTCTAATAGTGGTTCCAAATCTTCCCTCCTGAATGCAGGGCCCATTTCTAGGAGGCTGGAAAGCTTTCTGGGTGACAGTGATACTGAAGAATCCAAAGAAACTTCCAAAAATGATAGTTCTCCAAATCAGGACCCTTTGAGAGGCCAGCAGAGTTTGAATTCGTCTGCTATTGCTGAAGGATGTCTGGAGAAGGGTGCATTCCCCAAAGGGCCTGGGATCTGCAGAGATGAGCTGAGCAAGGCACTTGGAAAAGACAAAAGAGAGCAACTGGTACTTGAGACGAGCCCGTGGAATATGGGCAGTGTGCGTGGTCAGGAGGCTCAGCAGACATCAGATAATGTTTCCTCCTGGGTTTCTCCCACAGAGGGGGCTTGCACAGAGCTGGCTGCACAAGATGAAACCTCAGGGCATGAAAAAGAAGGTTTGGAGAAAGATCACGCTGATCAAGAGAATCAGAAGCTCCTATGTCATGTACAGGAAGGGAAGAGAAGCGACTATGCCTTGGAAGTGGTAGAAGAGTTTATGGATGGCAGCAAGACCGACTGGGAAGAAGAAAGAGATGGGATGTCTGTAAGAGATGGTCCAGTTGCACAAGTACAGCGTGTTGTAGAGCAGGAAGAGGATACTGAAGAAGAGGAGCAAGTGTTGGAAAAGCAAAGTGAGGACTTCAGTGATCTTGGAATAGAGAATGCAGCTTTTGCTGATGACAGGGATACAGAGCCAGAAAACCAAGATCCTGAAGGCAAAGAAATTTTGGAGAGAGAGGAGGAGTATATGTATGACAGTGAATATGAGGAGTTTCCTGGACTTTCTGAAGAGGAAGATCCAGAGCCAGACCGAAAAGTCAAGTTCTCAACAGCTCCTATCAAAGTAAGTACATTTGAATTTTCTTTTTTTTTTTTTTTTTAATTGTTTTGCAGTCAAAAGTACCCAGGAAATAGATTTCGTGGGGGTTTTTTTAAACTTCTAAAAACCATTTAAGAAGTGTAAGTTTACAGGTTGTATTCAACACCAAGTATGAGAGAAGTTAAAACTTCAGAGAATTTATTAATTAGTCACAAGTGATTTCTCAATTACCGCTGCTTCATAAGATAGTGTAGTGAAGCACATAAGATTTTACTTGCTGGACTTTTTCAGGAGCATAAATCTTTTAGGAGTAGATACAAACACATGACCTTTAATACTTGCCTTCATTTGTTTAAAATTGAAGCATTGCATTAGGAAGGATTATTTTCAGTTTTCCTTCTGGCACAAAAGTTTTAAAAAAAGCCCCAAACAAAACAACAAAACCCCCCATAGAAAACGTTCATATTCAACTTCAGATTCGTTTATGGAATTAACTATAAGAAAATACTAAATGACTGGTTCTTGTATTTTAAGATTCTAGAATTTGCTCCAATAATAACCATGTGTACATTGTTTGGTTTTATTACTGATTGGTACTAAGATCTAGGAGTGTTAACATGAGTGTTTTGGAATTATGAAGTTGCAGAAGTAAAAGTTAGCAGACTGGATAATGAGGAGTACTGTAAGTTATAACTTTAACAAATTAAAAAGATTTATGTGTCTAATTTTCCCCCACCAAAAATACTCACAAATAAGTCAGTCCACAACTCAAGCTAAGTTTACCCATAGTCTCTTGCAGACTTGAATTACTCTAGTCTTTCTTAAACTTTGGAAGGAGAATTGGGAGACATGGACCAGGACGGAATGGGAAACTGTCCAGGCTTTCCTCAGGATACTTCTCTTTTACTATTACATGAATGAAAGATACCATCTTTAATAAACAGCTTTTACACTTTGTTCGTAGAGAGTCAGGGCTCACTTTTACTGGTCAGAGGGATGTAAAAATTTTGTTGACTCTTGACCTTCCCAGAGTAGAAAGCTTTAATTTCCTAGCTTGCTAAACACACACCGGTGCTGTACCCCAGAAAATGTTTTGACTGTGGCAAAAAAAATTGGCAAAATGTGAGTTTTGTTGCATGTGGGTTTTTTTATAGTCTCTTCGAAGACAGGCTGACTTTATATGGCTTTCTTCTAGTTGATACTGCTTTAGTGGTGACCTGGAGCAGTGAAGGGGAGAGTGCTGCTATTGAAAACTGCATAATGAGTCTGGTGAGGGCTGGGAGAGAGCCGGAGGGGCATCAGTCCATTTCTACATGCGTTTGTGCACTCAGTATCTGAGCAAAGTGCCGTGTAGAATCTGCTGTAAATGTGTGTTGAGTGACTTCCTGCTGTAGGCAGGGTTTTACTGATCATTGCTGATACCCTACTGAAGCAGTGGCTGTTAACAGACTTCAGCTTTCTCTGCTATGTCTATTCCACATATAGATGAAAGCATTAGTAGAGATCTCAGTGCCAGCTGTGATGGAAGCTCTCGTGTAGACAAAACTCAGGTTTGGTAACAAGCACTGTTCAATTATAGCTGCTCCTCTGAAAGCCGCAGGAACCAACCTGTCTCAGATTATCATTTACACAACGGAGAGATGAACGGTTAGAAGCAACTGTTACGAGTTTTCAATGAAAAATAACATAGTTCTTGCCATAATGCCCCACTTGGATTGGCAGAATAAACTGTGCTCAATAGCAATATGGTCATTGAAGATACTTTTTAAGGCCCCTAAATTGAAACTTGTGACACTTGCTTTCCTTTATCCCTTTTTAGTGAAACTTGACTGTATCTTTCCTATATTGGGTATAAGGATCTCTTTCTGTATGTCATTTTCAATAGGTTTCCCCCCTTTGTTCCTTTTGCCTAAGCAATGATTTCTGTTCCCATGTCTACCATTTTGCTTCATGTTTTCTATGATCCTTAGTGGGAATAAGTCCTGGTTACATGGGTTTTGGGTTTTCTACTCTGTGAAATAAAGAATTCCAACTTTTTTTGTGCTTACCCAGAATTTTCTTTAGTTGTGTATTTTTAATATCTCAATAACCTTTTAGAAAATCGCAGTTTTGCCTCACAGAAGGAAATGTCCCTTTCTTCATAGATTTTGGTGCATCTTAAATTGGAAGAGAAGAAAATCTTAAGTGGTAGCTAAAAGATTATTTCTGGTCCCCACCACGGCTTTGAGCAGTGCCATAGTGAGAAATGTATCATAGTAGCTTCTTTTTTCAGCTTTATTTAGACTAACAAGTTTGGCTAAAATGTGAGTGCCATTTTCAGACATTCATAGCCACGAGAGAAGGTCTGTGATTCTCCTCCTCATAGATGCTCCTGAGCAAGGCCAGGCTGCCCTTGCATTTTTGCTGCTTTCATTCTGCACCTCTCTAGTGATTACAAAGAAACCGTCAACATCTCTTGCAGTCGCTGTTTAGCAGGTAGAGTTGAAGAATTCAAAACGTTCAGAATGTATTGGGCAAGAAAACGCACATTCTCAGATCTTCAGTGTTCTGCAGTGATGGAGCTTTGACCATTGTATTTGAAATACACAAAAGGGAAGTTGGATATGTCTGTAGGTAATGGATAGAACTTATAGGCACCTTAAAAACAGCATTTATGCTGCTGCAACAAAGAGAACTTGATTGAAATTTCTGTTTCAAAGCTTCTAGTCTGTTCTAAAATTGGCAAGGCCTTTGAGTAAAATAAAAAGACTGTGGAGCTCCCAGGGGGTATATAAGGTAGCTAACACTGTTAGCACTGCATCTGACCCGTGATGGAGATCCATAATTGTTGACATCTGTAGGAGGGTTTGAGAACATAATTTGATCTGATAATTTCAGGAAAGATGGAACATAATTACACAAATACTCCATTATTTTGTGTTGCCCTGTGCCTGTGAAAGCAAGCACAGATGAGACTTCTAAAAAGAAATGTTTCAATTCCATAGAAGCTGTTGAGAAATGACATGCGGGATTTCTTACCTGCCACGGGTGACCAGGCTCTCTAAGTCCTGTTGCTGTTTGATCATTCCAGACCCTAAGGAACGTTTTATCTCAGTTCTTGTTTCTCCTGGAGTAGTTTAGAGAGTGATACGTATGTACAGTTACTAGCAGAGCTTCGCAGCCTGGGTGTGTGTTACGGTACATGAGCAGTTTTTAGTCTCTTGTTGCCACATACAAAGCCAGTAAGGAATGTAAAGAACACTTAGCTGTCCAAGGTGTTTGCCAAGGAACTGAATTTGCCTTTGTCTTAAAGTTTTCTGAGTAAACTGTGTAAACAATCAGCATTACACACAATGCAAATAACATCAGGTAACTCTGCTGTCACCCCTTTACATTTCATTTTGCCTTTGTACTATAGACATCAAACTTGCTTTCTGTTATGTTATTACCTTGAAAGGCTTTAATTAACATAAATGTAATGACTGAGTGCTGTTTGGTATTTGTAATTTTGAAACTTTCTGTTGAGAAAACAAATGCTTGTTTTCAAATTGATTTCTTGAGATGTTTTCACCTCTGACCGAGTCGAACTTTGTTCTCAAAACTTTTAATGGCACAGTGACTAACTTCTGCAATGATATTTATGATTCTTAGAAATTCTATAGCTCAGGTAAGCTGAAAAGATAGTACAGCTGGTGTTTGCTGTTTGCTTCTGTTCACTTATCAGTGGTATCTAATTTATGTTGCCTGGGAGTGTCTCTTCCCCGCTTTTTGTGACTAGTAATATATTTTAAGATGGTTTAGTCAAGAAAACAGTTTTAAAAAGTAAACAGAACAACCCCCAAACCTTCATATTTTCACAGCTGAGCATAAATTTATTTCATAAGGAACCTGAAAGCAGTTTCACAGTTTGTGTGTTGACCTAACCAGTCAAGTTTCAGCTGCTTCTGAGAGTATGGAAATCCTGCATAATATTGCCATTTGTCTTGCACATCACAATAAAGCTGTTTTATGTATAGCTGGGCACAAATGGTAGGGTTGTTCAGCCTGTCCTACTCTTCAGCGTTTTTAGTACAAAACTGCTTACTGTGGAAGTTAATGGAGAACTAAATGAACATAACCCTTGAATTAGATTTCCTGTATGACAGCATACTTGCAAATGCCTATAGGAGATGCACAAATTTTCTAGATCAGTGTGTAGACTCTTGAATACTGTTTTAAGACAGTGTTGTAGCGTAGTGCTTCAGCTTCCTACATCCTCTGATATTTGAACTGTTCACTTGTGTACTTAGGATGTCGTACACAGAAAGGGATACAAAATACACTAACTGCTTGGAGATACCCAAACCCTGTAGTTTCTTTGGTAATTGGAGAATTGATGGCTGGTCAGTTGTTTGTCAGCCATTGCTCAAGCACTTCAGTAAAATACTTCTGTGGCATTAGAAACAAATATGTAATGTTGGTGAGGGTTGATGAAGGAAAATAGAGATTTGATTTGAGACTAGAGTTAAACAAAATTGACTTATGTGTGGGAATTAATCTTTTTTTTCTTGACACAAATAACGTGTTTTTCCATTTTACTTTGGGATCTTTTCCAATGACTGTTTGTTTAAAGTCATAGATTTTAATTGTTTTGAAGCTCTGTTTATCAACATTGTAACATTTGTAACTTAACATCAAAACAGCTTTTCTTCATATTTTCATCTCAGTCTCTCCACAGTACTTTTCAGTGACTTTTCACAAAAAATAATCTTGTTTTGTTCTGCCTGCATGTGAGAGTATGGTATCCCCGCAACTTACACTGAACAGTATGAGAAGTTAAAAACATGGATAATAACTGGAGGAAGAATGTATTTTCACACACATACAAAATCTTTTTGTGGGTTTGGGGTTTTTTTGAGAAAAGATAATCTTTAAACCCTTATTGAAAGTTCAGTATTCATATAAGTTAAATGTTTATTAAGCCTAAGTGCATTTAATTCCATGTATAGGTTTACCTGTGTTACAGAGCTCTGTGTCGAGTATTTCTGATGCCTTTATGGTCCTTGTTTTTTGATTCTATGGTGGTTGTTCAGCTCTCTGGAAAAAAGCCTGTCCTCACTCATTCTCTTTTCAGTCCCTCCAGCTTCTAACTTCCTAGCAATTTCACCTGGATTTGACAGGAAGGAGAAAGGGGTTTTTAAAGGTGTTTTGAAGTACAGATTGGTTTGTGGAAAATTAGCACTTTTATCAGAGTTGCATATTCATGGACTCACTGATGACAGGGCTGCAGCTTAGTTTACTTGTTCTTTTTGGCTTAATGTTAGCTGATCACTATGTATGCCCAGCCTGTGTTGTCTTTTGCTCTGAGAATAGCTGTGGGGAACAGGAGGGAGAAAAGGAGATGAATATGAGGTACTTGAGGGTTTCATGGAAGACAGAAGAAAAACTGAGGAGGTGGTGGAGGTCAACAAAGATAAGCAGATTTACAGGAGACAAGTTCAGTAGCTCAGCAGTTAAGTTACTGAAAGATTCAGTGTCTTTTTTGATGATAATTACTGTTATTAGCATGTGAAAATACATAACCTAGCCAGGTAAAGAATGAACAGGCAGTAGCTGAAACTTTTTTGTAGTTTACCTGCGGAGAGATGGAAAAATAAATTATCCCTTTCCATATAATTCTAACAAAAAGGAAGGTGAACACTAAGAAGGACATCAGTAAAAAGATGCTTGCCTGTATTTTCTGAGTACGTTTTGTAATCTTGTGATCATGAGGATCGTGCAGAGTTTTTTATGGGGTTCTTATATTTTTATTGAGTAGAAAAGTATTATGCAATGGCAAATGCTTTAGATTTATTTTTCAGACATTTTCTTTCATCACTCTCTGTTGTGACTTGGTGTAGTGAATTGACCCTTTTTTTTAGATCTGGGGTATTGATGATTGCTAATGACAGTATTAATGCAGATTAGTTAATTGAGTTGATCTGGTATGGAAGGGTTATTTTGTTGTTTCTTCTTAAGGTCTTTAGAAAACAGGTGGAATATTTTTGTGTTCACTGCTGTTCTTTTAAAATTCCCCATACCGATTTGCTTTCTGTTTAGATTTGGTCAGGTCAGGGTTTTTGTTTTGGTGAATACTAAATAAATACATGTGTATCTGTGTGGATCACCAGGCGTAAACTGTTGGTACCAAGACACCTGTGAAGTTTACAGAGGTTCATAACTGAATCGCTCTCTTTATATACAAAGTCTTTCAAGAGCTAAGATTTTTTTTTTGCTCCCTTTTATGTAGTATTATGAGTAGTTTTTGCTTCTTCTGGTCATATGTTACTTATTTTGGAGCCTTTCAGTCTTTTTGTCAGTCAGAGAGCAATGCCACCTCACCTTGAGTTGCTGGAGGAGTACAACCAGGTCATGACAGAGCTCTTCTTCTGCAGATGGAGATCATGGATTATCTCTGAACTTCTTCTCTGAATATCTGAAATGAAATAAAATCAGTGCTCTGAATCTGAATGGATTATTTTCTTTGTCTTTAATATTTTTTCCACTGGGATTTAAAAATTAAATACCTGAAAGTGAATGTTTCTCCTTCTCGAGTAGGTAGCATAACCTGACTGAAGTAGATACCATATTGTCTGTGTTATTCTTTAGCAGGCTACAGTGATTTAGCTCCTGAAGTGAAAAACAGAACTAAAGAATAAATTTTACTGGTTGTATTGAGAATTAAGTAGAGACTTATGGGACTGGTAAAAAAACTGGTTTATTTAGGATTACATTGTCTATATGAAATTGTCTGTATTGTGTATCTGAAGCAAGATTGCACTTTTGCCTTTCTATAAACTGACTTGGTTGGGGTTTTTGATTAAGTCATACAGAGCTGCAAGAACAAGGACATAAGTGTGCACAGCCTGCCTGTCCACCTGCTGGGTAACAGTATAATGGTTTATAATACCAACCTTTAACAGTTGCCAACCATTCTGAAAACTTTTTGAAGAAGAGTAAAGGTGTGAGTATTTAATAAATAAAATAAAGCAAGGTATTTCTCTTTGCTGCTTCTATCATTATATAGCATGAATTGAGTTAAATTGGATATATGCAATTTTTACTTAAAATATACAAAGTAGTGCTAATAAAATACTAACCATGTGGCTTTTGGAAGTAGAGGGAAGAATAAGGTAGCGGTAACGAGATGTCTGCTTGAACAGAAGAGGGAGATTGTAAGAGTAAACTGTAAGGTGTACATTATAGTTCAGTCCTACCTCCGTGCTACTATTTCAAATGATTATTCATAGGCACTTCACATTTTGCCAGGCATCACAAAGGCCTCAATTTGGAAAGCTGAAACTGTTTGCTATTGGATAATTTTCCCTGAGCTTTAACTTGTGTTTTGAATGTTTGGCTTTATGGAGTGTCAGTAAACTGGCACGTTCGAAGCGAAAGCTTGCTTCAGAAGCAGGTGAACCAAGGGGTGTGGTCCTGGCTGGGTGTGCTCCAGGCAGGGCATCAGTAACACTTCAGGGCCTCTCTCAGATGTTCAGTGTTGCTTTAACTGCCTGTGCAGGTGTTGTGAGGCTTTCCAGCAAATACTGCAGGATTACATGAGAACTTTAAAGTGATGTTGATGTTGCTTCCATTCTAATTAGTTGGAAGCCCTTCTGGGTAGTTCCTGATTTCCTAATCTGACTGTTTAATTACTTTTGTAATGTTCTGCTTTTCATTAGGCACAAACAAATCTATATACTTAGAAATGAATGTTGGGAGTGGAGGTCCTTGGACTGTATTTTATTACTCTCTAGCACTTTCATGCAAGCACATGGTAAATTAGTGTTCGTCCTCTAAGTAATTAATATTCTTCTAAAACTAACATCATACTTAAGTAGACCTTCTTCTGTTCTGTGAAGAGTTTGAAGTATGTGAAGGTCATTGTTGTTTTTCTGTGATAATTCTATTTTCTGTGTTAGCACTAACATGCTATAGGAAATTTTTAGTTCTGTAACAGTTACAGGAACTGAACAGTAGGATCTTTTACACAGTAGGTTGTGTTGGTGTTTTTTGTGTGCTGGTCTTGAGGATGGCTAGATTAGCGTCTTCATAGAAGATGCAAAACCAATTTTTGCATTCAAAAAGTGATTAATTTTTCTGGTGTGAAGAATACAGCTAATTTTCTCTCCAGATAAATATATATGCTGTTCAAGCACTAAGCATATTTGAAAATTTACTCTTATGTGCCTTAACAATTCAAATAATTCTTAAAAATTCAGCCCTCTGTCAGAACTGTTTTGGATTCAAATTAATTGTATCCATTCTGAAGGAAGAAGGTCCTGAGTGAAAAAAAAAAATTTTTTTCAGATAGCGTTTTGCCATTTATTAGCTTGACAGGATCCAAAAGTTAGTAATGTTAGGGTAACCTCCTGGATATATAACAAGCTACAGTAAAAGGTTTGTGAAATTCACATGGTTTCCACTGTAAAATTCATCTGGTTTCCCCTATGCTGAGACAATAATTAGTGTTTGCTAAAATATATCTTCTAAAAATACCAGTTGCACATTAATAATTTTACAATCTCTAGCTAGCAGTGGCTTCTGAATAGTAAGATTAGAATTTCTTTTGTCTGTAATGCATTAGATTTAGTGACTAAACCCTGCCAGGCACGGTGCAGGGATGGACATGTTTAGCTTTCTCATCAGTCTTCTAAACTGTGAACTTGTATTATTTATTATCCACGTTTTAACTGTGTTTAAATGTTACTTTTGCTGCTTGGCAAGAACAGCTTGCTGACCAGTTCTGTATTTTCTATATTAATATCAACATTTTTACTTTTTCTCTCTCATAAAAGATGAACACAATGTTATGATTCCACATGTACACAATAAAAATTTCTGTCTTCTACCCTTGACTCTTCAGTCATAGTTTTTATAGTTTGCTTTTGCTTTTCTTTCTGTTATTGCAGTGTTTGGCTTCTGGTTATAAGTTTTGCGTTTCCTCTGTTCTTTGTAAATTGATGCTTTTCCTCAGAATTATTTTTCTGAAGTTTAGAGAGGGGTGTGTTGTTACTATTTTGAAATGGGGCTATATGCTTTTAGTTGTGAGGTTATGGTTTTTAGAATGTTATCCAGATGTTCTCATACACTTGTCATCTGTCACTTTAAGGCAAAAGTATAAATTCTTTCTCTTAGTGGATTCCTCAGAATTGATTTCAGATAGGCTTTTCATAGAAAGCTAGTATGCATAAATATTAGTAGTCTTCATTTGTATAGATATGTTTATGCTATTATTTTATTAATAACAATTATAAACATCGCTGACATCTAAGGGACCACTAGTTTTAAATTCTATTATCTGCTTCTGGCAGATGAGCAATTCCTATGATCAATTTTGTATAAAAATGAGCAAATTCCATGAGACTCCCAAGTACAATTCTATTACTTTTAAGCTGGAAAAATAAGAAATAATTTTTAGAATTTCCAGGGATATTTTAATGCTGGTGGCCCAAGAATTGCAGAATACATAATGCTGTTGTTATGGTGCAATTTTGCTTCCCCAGATTTCCAGCACTTTATAAATTGTTGTGCAAGGAACTAGTCATCCCTGTGGTAATGTGATTCTTCAGTAGATAGTAACTGCTTGCATCATCTTCTGCTCTGTTAGACCACTGAGTTGTAAAGAACTAAGAAAATACAGTTGTTGCTGTCTCCAAAATGAACTACTGCCATTCTCCACATTTTGCTCATTCAACCATTTGATAGTTAAGAGATCTTTTTAAAATTTAGTTGTACTGTTAATACTAGATTATAGGTATACTAATTTATACATTTTTTTCATGCCCTGGTATTTGATTTGTCCTCAAGAAATTAAATATTCTCACTAACAAGTTATTATTTGTCTACTCATGAACTTCCTTTTTATTATTAGTTTAAAATTGATCTTATTATAATTTGACTGTGTTTTTGGAGATACTGCTTTTTCTGTTGGGATGAAAAGTAAACAAACTAGACTGGTCTTGTTCCAAAGAGAGAATAATGCTTCATGAAATGCTTCTGCTGCATATCCTGTTTAGTGATTTGGGGCTGAGGAGGGTGATTGGTTTAAAGAACTTGGCCACTTTTTTTCTGATAGTGATAGAGTAAGACCATTTAGATGGTTTTCTTTGTCTGTTTTGCAGATTTTTTCTATAAAGTTCATGGAAGACATACTGTAAGTGTGACCCTTGTCTTTCTGTGTCCAGTTGTTGCCTACTGGTGTCTGTATGACAGTCACAAGGAGTTTGTTTATTAACCTTTATGCAAAGCCTTTATGCAAGGCTTCAGAAGAACAGCTTTTAAGGAAGGCTCTTTTATTGTGGAAGACATAAAACTTCTGAGAGTGGATTTCTTCCCTTTTAACCAAGTGGATCTAGTCTTGCTTTCTTGCTGGACTGACTATATGGCCATGCCTCATTTCTGGAGTAGATGTTTTGCAGGTTTTGGGAAGAGTTTGTGACACTGATCTCCAGTTGTAGTCTGAAGGTGAAGCAGTAGGCTCCTCGTGGGAAATACTGAATTATATTGGTTGCTTTTTGATAATGTTTCAATGACCATTTTTCTGTGTCTGAGGCTACTGCTCTGCCGGGCTAAAGCTGTATACTAGTGAATGTAAATTCACAGGGAAAATGTTGATTACAGTTAGTACTGTTGTATTTACATAATTACAGTTACCTGTCTAGGTAGGCTTAGCAGAAAATACAACAGTTGCAAAAATTTAGTAAGCCAGTGTAAATGAACTTCGTGTCAGCGCTGCATGTTCTTGATTAGGGGGATGGCTGCTGCAGCTGCAGTTTGTGTTTTTTGTCTTACAGTGATGTTGAATAAAACATTCAGTGCCTGCAAAACATTTAGCAGATAAACCTTATTTCTTGAGATAAATGAGGGTGCTATATTATTTTTCCATTTTTTTCTAACTTATTAATGTAAATACAATTAATGAACATGCTGATATGTAAGATTAGCCCTGTTACATGTAGCTTATTCTTCCTTTATAGATTTCTGTCTTAATTTGTGTTGTTTGTTTATCTTTTATTTTTAACAATTCAGAAACTCAGCTGGAGTGATTACTAAAAATAGTAATGTATGTAGCAAGGCATTTCCTTTTCCTGGGAAACTGCGTGATTCCCTTGCAAAATGAGAAAACTACATCTGTTTGAAATACTGCAATTGGCAGATGGTATGGGGGAGGGGAGAAGAGAGGAAGGATTTGGTGGAATGTAGTCATAAAAAAAAAGTCACACGATATCAAAGAGGAGTTGACTGATTTCTTTTAACTATTTGGTGCATTTGCAAGATAAAATCTGTTAAAATAATTGTTTTGAAACTTTTAAAATGTTACTTCTGTGCAAGCTGGAAACTGTCTGACAACAGCAATATTTATTAAATTGATGGTTGTTTAGAAGATGAGATCTCTGAAAATACCACTTTAATTTCCTTACTGATTGTCTTTAAATTATATGATGTTTGAAAGGAGGTGAGAAGAAATTTAAAAAGTTTTCTGTTCCATTTCTTAGGTTTTCAGTACTTACTCAAATGAAGACTATGATAGACGTAATGAAGAAGTTGACCCTGTGGCAGCCTCAGCTGAGTATGAACTTGAGAAAAGGGTGGAAAAAATGGAAGTGTTTCCTGTGGAAATTGAAAAAGGTGCAAATCAAACCTTGTACATTTGCAAGAGATACTATGGGAACAAAAGATAAAAACATTTTAAACTGTATATTCCCTGAATTTAAGTCTTCAGTTTTTGAATGTATGGGTCTAGGCTTTGACTTGTGGCTAGTTCTGGTGAATTTAGTGAGTGTTAACTGGATGGGCCTCTACTAAGTGCAGATTGTCATACTGAATTGAAGTTAGGAAGGCTACAGGACAAAAAAGCTTTAAGCAGTATCTATATATGAAATACATTCTATTTTTTTTCCTCTTTTTTTAAGTGGATTTCCATTATCTTTTGTGTTGAAGGACTGGGAACGCTTTGAAGGAACTCGTAATTGTTAATTGTTGCATCGTGTCGTGCAGCTAATGTTAGATTTTTGAATCCCTTAGGTGACAGGGGTCTGGGCATCAGTATCATTGGAATGGGAGTTGGTGCTGATCAGGGACTGGAAAAACTAGGTATTTTTGTAAAAACAATAACAGATGGTGGAGCTGCTCAGAGGGATGGACGGTGAGTTTTTTGTTGAATTCATTATGCTTTTTACAAATTTCCAACTGAGCCCAGTTGCTTTCATTAGATATGCTGAATACTATGAATGAAAATATAAAATCTGAATGCTGCTGAGTGAATATTACATTCCTGAAAACTGCTTTATGTTAAATTTTTAAAAATGAGTTGTTTATTATAGGACATTTTTGCTAAGTAAGTGTAGATCTGCTGACAGCACATAGGAGAAACATTCAAAATGAGCCCATGCGTAGAAGTACCACAAAATCATGTAGACACCCCAGAACACCTATCACTGTGTAGACACCCCAGAACACCAATCACTGTGTAAATTGTATAAAAAATATCAAGTCAAATGCTGTGTAAATTTTAATTGGTGATTTGCATAGTAGCAGAGGAGACTGTTTTTAAGCAATGAATTTCAATGGACTCAGAATTCATCATTATAAATACTAGTGAGTTTTAAGTGATGTTTGTCATGTCAAAAATACTTAAAGCCAAAATACTATTGTTTAACTGATAGCTAAGCATTTTTTTGTTTTTGCAGCATTCAAGTAAATGATCAGATTGTTGAGGTTGATGGCATAAGTCTAGTGGGAGTTACTCAGTTCTTTGCAGCCACTGTACTAAAGAACACCAAAGGCACAGTGAGGTACGTATGTTTTCTGTGAAATAAGAGTTTCTTTTTGTCATTTTTCATTCATGGAGATGACAAAACCATAGTATGAAAATTCTACAAAGATGTTGTGGAAGGCAGCAGTGTAGCAAACTCATTTCTTAAGCATGTGTTAAGATTTTTTGCTGCAAGATAATTTGGTTTTTTTCCTGTAGGTTTCTGATTGGGAGAGAGAAGCCGGGGGCTGAGAGTGAAGTAGCCCGTCTCATTAGTGAGACCTTAGAGCAAGAGAGATGTCTGTACGAGCAGCACTATGTTCATGATGATACAGAGCAGGTAAAACATCGTACATGCTGTGCTAATGGAATAAATGGGGGGGTTTAATCAAACTGAAGCAAAAGGAGTGTAACACAGGAAACTTGTTAAAAACAGGAAAATACATACCTCATACATTATTGTCATCAAGGCACATGATGATCGCTTTATCACTAATCCAAAATATACTTTTTAACTGTCAGCTGTATGTGATAGTTTTGTGCAAGTCTTTCTTAGCTCTGTTTTGTGGAAGTTTGATGAAGGTGTTTGCAGGTCATCTTTAACACTTACCATAGGTATATGAAATTAAAAAGGAGTAGTAACTAGTTGAGAAAAGTTTTGCGGCTGTTTGGATTCCTTGATTGCAGGCTTTGGTTATTGCTACTACCATAATGCAAAAGTATGTGTGTGTGTTACAGAATGTCATGGTTTTCTCATTTGGCAGGATGATGACTATGATGAGGAGGAGGAGGATACATATGAGTCACATTTACATGGAAAATCTGTAGAAGTTTTTGATCTTCCTGAAAATGAAGATATTGGTTTACTACTGGATATGGATTCAGCACAGTCTCTTCTTAAATTTAAAGAGGTGTTGTAGCAGTTTCTTAAATATTCTTTGTGATGCGCTGGGGGACATCTGAACCTACTTCATGTTCCCTCTCATTTTGGGTTTGTTTTTTCCCAGCATCGCCAATAAATATCTCTGGTAAATGTCCATTGAAATGTAGGTCTTCTATAATTTTTTATATCCAGTTTCCCTATGCATATTTATATTAAATGGTCTTTTGATTTAAATTAAATTTTAAAAGGCCTTGGAAACAGGCCATAGAACCCAGCCCCAACTCTGTCTTTGTTATGTCTGAGTACTGCATTAGAAAGATAGGATGCTTCTCTTAGTTCTTCTGTGGCCCACTGGCCTTTGTGTGTGTTTGCTGCCCAGTAGAATGGCTTTAGCTGCAGAGAGCATGGTGGGGGGTAGGGGATGGGACATGCAAATACACCTGTTTTGAATGGTCTTGAGTGGTGTTGTGAGATGTTCTCCAGGAAGACAAGAAATACATACCTAATTTCTTGGTTTCATCCCTGCAGTCTTCTGAGAAATCTGCGTACATAAAAGCACTTGATTCTGTAGATAGGCATATTTTTGGCTTGGAGGGTATTTTTGTGGTGTGTTGTTTGGAAGGAATAGATTTGTAAACCCAATAGGGCATTCCAGACTATGAATCACAACATAATTGGAAATAGTCAGGTTCTCTTTTCCCAGGGTTTGTATAAAGGAGCATATTTGTTTTATTCAGGACTGTGGGATTTAGTCAGGGACTTAAATGGTACATACAGCCTTTATCATTTAGGGGTCCAGGCTTCTCTGGTAGATTTAAGTGCCTGTAATTTTCACTCTGGGAGGAGAAAAATATTCTGCAAAGAAACTGTTTTGTCAGATGCTATTTGTTGCTACATCAACTTATTTTGTGAAGGATTGGTATTTTGCAGATCTCCTAAGTTTGTTCTCTTGATAACATTGACGATGTCATTGAGGAAGTAGAAATTGCAGGCTGCTGATCTCTAGAGAACATTTACAGTTTTTCTAGGTTTGGAAGCATAGCAGCAGGCTAAAGCTTCTTAAGTGGTATATTTACTGGGGATACAGTTATATTCTCGTGTGGAATCATTACTGTGCTGTTACTAACATAATCTAAATGAACAGTCATGAATTCACCAGTTTTAATTTGTGTTTGGTGCACTGTGCCTTGACCAAAAAAAAAATCCCCCCAGATTACAGATGGAAAGTGAGATAAAAGGAACAATTAATACTTGCTAAAAAAATCTTTACATTTGGCTTAAGTGTAGTCTTTTTGATTTCTAATAATCCTATGAAGATTTGTGGTGTAAAAATACATGGCTTAATCTTAAAACAAAGCCAGCACATTTATTTTCAAGTGCTGATTGTAAAAATACTTAGTACTGTTAAGGTTTTTATTTTATTCTGTGTACCAGTTTTCTTCATAAGTGCATTGCTGCCTTTTCATTCCCCTGGCACATTGAAATGTTGATGTAATCTTCTCCATTTTCTTTATGTATAGACAACAATGGGAGATTTTTAACTACAGGTGGTTATGTACTGTGAAACTTTTTTGAGGTTTGAGTAATTTTAAAAATTTTTTTTTTAATTAAAGTGCCTGATTACTTCTCCTGTAACTGATGAATAATTACATTGACTTTATGCCACTATAACAATGGTTTGAGGAAAAAGGGAATCATGGGCAAATACTTAAAACTAGGATTTTCAAATGTAATTCTGTGTGTGCTCATACAATTTTTTTCATCTGTTCCAGCTACAGTTAAAACATGCAGTAACAATAGCTGAAGTGAATCAACTGAAGGAGAAAGTAAGTTTTCAACAAATATTGTTATTGGTAGGGGTTTTTGTTGGGTGGTTTGTTTTGGGGAAATTTTTTTTTGTTTTTATGGCCACTCATTTTACCAGGAGTAGGCTGAATGCAGAAAGCAGCAATCCGTTTATGCCTCAGGCATGATCTACTCTATGTTATGCTAGACAGACATTTGTAAGCAGAAGAGCTATGCTCAAATTAAAAAGAGAAGGAAAAAAAACCCAATCAAACAAAACCCCCCCAAAGTCACATAAAACAACAAAAAAATCCCATCCCCCAAGTCTCCACTTTAAAAGGAATGCTTCAGTATTACTGCTTAGAGCAACTGAACATAGTGGAGGACTGTATTAAACAGCTTGTAAACAAATACGAGAACATTATCAGTGGATAGAACTTGTCTTATTTGAGAATAGATTTGGCCAGACAATGGACTGTGGCTGGGTCTCTGTTTTCACAGAATGTT
>NW_008238358.1:6319012-6328360 GCF_000691975.1 Corvus brachyrhynchos
CAAATTCCTGATCTGGTCTGGGCAAAGAGTTTTTTCCAGCTTTTTTTTTTTTTTGACGAAGATTGGTTCAATGCCTCTGCTTATTCTGAGAAAGGGATTCTTGTTCTTTTTTGCTGCTTCTTCCACTGATGCAGATTTGTACATGGCCTTTTTCTGAAAATACTGTGAGCGAGCAGCTTTTATGCTGTTGCTTTTCTGTGTTACCTTGCTCAGAAATGCGTATCCTAGGACAGGCTGCAATATGTTGCTGGGAGCAGGTAGCAGGTGAGGAGGGCATAGTGCTTCAGTTTGCAATAATTTTCAGTGGCAGTATCCGTTGGGGTATTTCATGCACTCTGCAGTTGTTGAGAACTCCGAGAGTAGAAAGGCAAAGCAGATGAAGCTACTTGAGACAGTTCCCTTTTTGTTTTCTGACAGTGCTCCTCCTCTTTGTAGTATTCTTGACATTTGGCCCACCTGAATTTCAAAAAAGCTATTAAAAATGTTGGTATTAGTACACCTTACAACCCCATTTTTAATTCAAGAAATTCTTGGTCCTTTCAACATCCTTGTTCCATTGGCAGGTGTTCTTAACTGGCTTCAAAAGCAGTGATTTCCTCAGTGTAAATGGTGTCCCCAGAGAAGAAGGCCTGGACAAACTAAGCTGTAGCTTGCCTGTTCACTCCTCCAAGGCCTCGAGAGCTTTCCATGTTAACATTGCTGTGTATAATGTGGCTGCTGTCAAGCTGAAGAGGTGGCATCCCTTTCCTTTACTGAGGGAATATTTGGTGGTTTTGTACATTAGCTCAAGAGAAGGAAACCCTGCACATGCTGTCATTTATTAGGAAGACCAATGTCATGTAAAGTTACCAGGGAAGATCAACTGGTCATGTTATCTTCATTCAAAAAGCTATTGGTAGCAAAGTAGTAGGACAAGGAAGTTATCTTATACAGGTTAAGACTCTTTATCTCCAGTTGCCTTTGAAGGTATTCATAATAGGCCTCTCCAGGGATGTTAGGATATGCTGAGATCTTAAACAATATGAGGTGGTAATAAAGATCTTGATCATTTTATCTCTCTAGAAAGACTCAATACCAATGAGGAAGCAGTAAAAGACTCTTGGGTTTCAGGGTTTTAGTTCTAAACTTGCTTGATTAGCAAGGGTTGGAAGAGTTGATATGATTACTTTTAAAGTGTCCTGTTTTAATAGTACTGATAAGTATGTAATTATTATCAGCTATTCTCTACTTAAATATGTATCAAGAACTAATTTTTATTTCATCTTTTAGTTTAGATTAATTCCTTAAGTATTAATTTTTTTCAGTTAAAAGTTGTCGAAGCAGAAAAAAATGAGTGGAAATTTAATCGAGCCCAACTACAGCAAAACTTGGATGAAAGCAAAGAGAAAATTAAAAAGTTAGAGACCTACTGGTTAGAGGCACAAAATTTATGCAAAACAGTAAACGAGCGTCTTAAAGAGACTCAAGAACAATGTGATGCCCTTGAAAAGAAATACAACAAGGCCAAGAAATTGCTTAAAGATTACCAACAAAAGTAAGTATCCCAAAATATCAGCTCTCTATTTATTGCTTTTATGTTTTGTACGTCTTGGGGAAAGCTGTCAACAACACGTAGGGTAGAATAGGATTTGCTTAACACACTTTCTTTTCATTTATTAGAGTTTAGGGAAGCAGTGGGCTATAAATGCTGAATTCGTCCTTACCTTACATCACCAGCTGCTGGAAAGGTTTGCCAGAAGTCTTCCTGCTGCTTTTGATTCATAGCTAAGGAAAAATCATTTAATATTTCAATAACAACTTCTTAAAAACAACTTAGTTTAAAAGCTGTAATGCATCTATACTTTTTGGAAGGACTACTTGAAATTTGACATGAGATGCTTTTTGCTCTTTGTGAAAAACCCTCAGCTTTGACTGACTTCAGTGTTCCAGATAGAGTAGGCATCAAAGGATATTTAATAACAGTGAGATACATGCGATTTAGTCTGAGTTAAGAGTTATATCTTGGAGGAGGAGTAAAAGGAATTCTGAGAAAAATTGAAAGTTTGGGGATATGTATCTAGCTGCTAAAATGGCAGCATGAAAACAGTATCTTCAATCTGTTAAAGGGTTTGTAGTAGAAGTAATATTGTTAATTAGATACACCTATGTAGGACTCCAGTGCTGTTGTTATGTGGTAGTGTCTAACTGTTCTATGTTCTTTCCTCTTAGCTAAACAAGAGGTAATTGCAAAATATTTGTAGTTGTGTCCCAATAATACAGAGCACAACCGTTGCTTTTGATAGTTGCTGTAAGCATATAATACTCTTGTTACCAGTTTCTCTGCTTGCTACTTACTTTTAAAGGCAATTTATTAATGATCTTTTGCTCTTTAGTCCATGTCCAGAAATGTTACTTTTCACAGTACATTTTTGTGCTGTTTGGTGAGCTTTTTAAAGGTCTCCTTTCCCCTCTCCTCCCAAGCTTATCCGCATGGAAGTTCAAAAGTACGTGAAGATGACTGCTAACGTGCTAGTTTCCATTCCCTCACTGTTTAGCAAATTCCCATTACTCATTTGATTGTCCCTGAAGCTTTTGCATCTGTTGTAGATGTTTTATGCTTATTTTCTGGTTTTGTATGTTATTCCATATGGTGCAGGCAAAAGCAGCTTTTGTTTCCTTCTTGTAGTCATTGTTTCTTTTTTGTAAAACTCAGCCATTGCAATTGCTGTAGGATGAACCAAGTAGAAACTTGAAATGCAATTTATTTTCCTACAAAGAATTTTGCCATAGCTTTTGGAAGGAAAATACACTGTGTGTGCATGTATCTTTGTGGAAGAAAGTAAGATGTAATGATTGGAATCATGCATGTATTTCAGGCTTAAATGTGTGTGCAACCTGCCACTTTTAAAATGAGAGATGGTTGTAATTTTGCAGAAAAAGCATTGCCACGCATCCTTTTTCTGCCCAGAGTAAATTACAGTCATCTGTATTTTCTTTTGAAGACGGTAGAAGCATACAAATACATACATCATTTTATGACATTATAAGATTAATGAATCAGTTATACCTTACAGGCTGATTTTTGTCACTATTCACTAATGGAATGCTTTTTAATAAATGCAATTGTGCATATTTCTATTTAACATTTTTCTACATTTCTGTATATTACTGTTTCATAGACGTGTATTTATTTCTTTCACCAGAGAAATAGAATTTATGAAGAAAGAAGAAGATCATTCAAAGCTACTTGAAGAGAGAGACCAGAAATATGCAGAACAACTGAAAATCTATCAGGAAAAAGTAAAGCAGTATTATATTTTGAAATAAACTTCTGCATTCTTGGAGAGTTGTATCTCACCTGAATTTTAATTCTTGCAGATTTCAGAGCTTGAAAATAAATTAAAAGCATATGAGAAAATGCCTTATGTGTTTGAAGGTGGCAGTTTATTGGAAGATGGCTGTCAAAGTCCAGGCCAATCTAATGAACAGTCAAAGATAAAAGAAGACAATGAAAAAGAAACCAAATCAATAAAAGAAAGAATAAATTCTTTAGATATGCTAGTTTCTGGTAAGTTGTAGTATTTTTTTATTTGCACTTAAGGAAAATTAGGAGGAGTTATACGTGTAGAGGTTCTTTTGTTCTTAAGAGAAGTGTTGTCTGTTTCATACTGACTGAGTAAATGTTCTACCTGAGTCAATTTTCAGTACTGTTGTAATGTATTTCTTAAATGTGGGAAAGAAGACATAGATGGAGAGACAACTATTTTAACTGTTCTTCAGATTCTCTGTTAGTGAAACTAATAGTGGGACTAAAACACTGAGATACGTCAGCTAAAATCCCATTGATTTCAAGCTATAATTTACAGCAAACTTGCTATGACTTTTTTGTCTTGTAATTTTATGTCTAGAATATTACGAAATATCAGATGGAGGTTCAAATGAGAATTACATTTTTAAAATATGTAGTAAATTCTTACTTTGTAAAGAGTTTCCATCCTAAAGAATGAAGCTAGGAAAGCACATTCAGGGTACAAATTTTCATCTATTTCAGAACAGAATTCAGGTTTCAAGCCTTAAGACAATTATATTCTGTTGGATTTTATTATTTTTTAAATAAAGAAGTTGGGTAAAAGTATATTTCAAATTAAATAGAAATTGCTAGTGCAATGTGTAAAATAGTGTAGTATAATATAAAAAGTATTTTCGTATAGTAGTGGTTAGCAGGTAGAATAAGTCTGACTTAAATTCTGAATATTTTTCTGGACAGTGGGTTGGTGAACTTGCCTACCAGTTTTTGCTGGGGTTTGTGTTTACTTTTTTAACAGGTGTGTATTTGTTGCAGATTTTGATGCTTTTGTTGGGGATACTCCCAGATTAGACACCAGTGCCCACAAAGCAAAAGCTCAGCTTGCTTTGAAAGTAAAACGCCAGCCACCTTCTCGATCAAAGCTGAAAGAATCTCTTGGGGGTGGACAACAGACTGCAAATCTACAGGTACTGACACTGGTAGATAGTGACGCGCTCCTGAACGTGTGTTGAGTTTTATCTGTATTTGCAATTGTAAGTGTTCATGCTTCATTCAGCCTCTGCCAAAGCACTGTATTTTTATGCTGCATCAAGTGAAAAAACCTTTTTGGGTTCATATCATGTATGTGAACTCTGGCATGGTTTTTGTGGCACAGTTAACTTGAAGTTAGCAAAGAACTATGCAAGCTTCTTCTGTGCTACTTCTGCTTCCTGAAAGATTTGTGATACAGTGATATTATGAAATATACTAATTTGTCTTGTTATTTCTTCATCTGGAACAAGTTAGTTACCAAATTTCTTCAAAAACTAAACAGTTCTGAAATGCTTCATTATTCCCTAAGTCATCATTTAAGTTCACAAGAAGTATACCAGTGAAATGTTCTCATGTTTCTGGAAAACAGTTTAAGAATTGAGGTATAGATAGTCAATATATGAGAGAGCCTGTCATAGAATGAGAACACTGAACTAATTCAGGTAGACTGAAAAGTGGCTGCATTGAATTGGAATGGCCAAAGTGTACCAGAACATTTCTGATTTGGCTAGAGAAATATTATTTGGGATGTGCGGAAAGATAGAGGTAGATAACAGCCTTTAAAATCAACTTCATGTGATTTAGATTGTATCCACTAGTGTGTCAGTTCAAAAAATTAATTGAACTGATGGAATTTGCTTAGCACGTATTTCTGCCCTAGTAAAAGAACAGACAATAAATGAGTATATATCATGTTTATCATAAAATCACTTTCAAATTTGTTGAAGGATGAGGATTCAGAAGATAGTGTTCTCAACAGAGAATCTTCCGCCATGTACCTGACTAAGACCTTAGAAACAAGTGACAAATTACCTCTCCCACGCCTGGATGACCCAGATCAAAAGAGTGAAAAGTCTGAGAAAAGAGAAAGCACAGAAAGTCCTCTAGAGTCAAGTCCTTCTGCTTCCACGCACTCTTCTCCAGTACACAAACCAAACAACGAAAATAGCACACCCACCACTTGTTCACCTCCTCCTGAAGAGATGACTCCAAATTCTCCTCCAGGGTATCTCAAGAATGTTAAGCAAAGAGAAGCAAAAGGGAAAGGGAAAGAAGCCAAGGGTAAGACTCAAGGATTTACTATTATTTTAATTCTTTGAGATTGAAGTTTTACAAATTTTAGATGTAATCAGTAAAGGTCCTGATGCATTTTTGCGAAACACTAACCTTGTAAGTGGCAATGTATTGAAGTGTAAGCTTGACGGATTTCATGGTTTCCAGAAAAATTCATTGTTGGCTTTGTGGTTCCAGACATTATCCAAGTGTTTAAACAAGATACAGATTCTGAGTATTGTGGAAATTACTGCCTTCTTCATCATGCCCTCTTAAGATATTTGTCACTAGAAGAAGGTTAAAGGTATTATCATCAGCCTAGTCACTATTAATCATTATTTGGTAGGAATAGTCGGCATTTTTCTTATGAATAATTGAAAAAGGGATCTAATATAATCTTTCAAATGTTTGATATTTTCTATAATCAGCTAGTACAAATGTATAAAGGCAGATGACTTGCTGTCTTTGCTATACAGCTTATACAAAACCATTCTTTTAATACCCTGAAACAGGATTTGTTTTATACTCTCCTTATTTTGTATTTTTCTATAAAGTCTCAAACAAAAACAGTCTTAAACCCCACTTATTAAGATATGTACCAAATACATACATGATTTTGCTTTCTTTTCTACAGTTTTTTTGTGATTGCAGAAGCAGTGCCAACTTTTTTTTTTCCTAAATTGGCCCCTGGAATTGCTAATTAATGCAGTACACCAAAGATGAGGATTAGTATTGAAAGCTTGGTCTTTGTGAGCAAAATGACACTAAATGCTGTTTCTGCTAGATTGTTGCTTTCTAACTGTATTTAAATGTCTACCTTTTATTTTATTGAATTAATCCTTTCTATTACCTTCTCACCCATTCATGTATCAGTCTGTATTTTAACCTACTGTGCTGTGTTTAAGAAAGTACCTCTTCTTAAAATTCTACTCTAGAAATGGAGATGGAAACAAATGTCAGTATTAAAAGTAATTCTTCTGGTTTTGTATTCAAGTTGACAGGAAAGATAACCAAGTTATCTGTAGTTATAATTTATTGGATGTTATATATTTAGAAAGAGTGGTTAACTAGCTAAAGTTCTAATGTTGATCAGAAAATAGTGATTAGATATGCAAAAAAAAAAGGGAAAACTCTTGACTGTCCTGACTCTCGGGTATGTGAGCCTTGAGATAATCCTTCCTGACATATATGATGGTTATTTGCTGGTGGAGTGATGGGGAGTTGACCTCAGTTTTGTGTACTAAACAGGATTTTGGGGTTTTATGGTCCTTGAAGGAGTCTGTACATATCATGTCAGTAGTTGTTTCAAAGGTAGAGCTTAAAATCTACTTTGTCTCCCAAAAAGCAAACTGTATCTCTTCACAGGTGGCTTAGTTAGGAAGCACCTGATTTGCAATACAAAATGTATTTCAGTTATTTTTAAAAAATCTAGTAGCCTCAGAATTTAAAAGTAAGTACATTTAGGACTTGGAGTAATGTGTCGCAGTCCACTGAGAAGAGGTTGTGTGGTGCTTGTCACTTAATTTTGCATAATAATTGAAAAGTTCGTATTGAACGTGCTTCCTTTGGCAAAAAATTGGGTCCTGAGAGGTTGTATTCCAGTTTTGAAAATAAGAGTCTTGGAGGAGATTCAGAGTCCCAGTTGTTTCTTTAGAATAGTCACAGTTTGTATGCCATTTCCAATAAACCCAGCTTCTCAGGAGCTGTCTGCTCTCGAGGTACTGACCATCGTGTAGGTTAGGCGCACCTTCTGGAGCTGGCAGCTTGCATATGTAGCCCACGTTTGCAGCAGCTAGCCTGGACTAGCTACTGAACCAAAAATACTACTAAAGGAGCATCTATAAAACTTCAAGAGTAATAAATATTAAATGCTATATTTGCTCAACTGTTGCTTAAAAAATTAATTTATTCCATGCATCTTATACTGGTTATGTAGTTGTGTATTTTGAAGTTGACATTTTGCGAAAGAAAGAGGTACTTTTTTCTAAACCTATCATAAACTAACTTTTGTTTGTAATTAATTAGACCAAAATACTGTGGTAAACTTTACCTTTCCCTGGACAGTATAGAATTACTGCTTATCAAAAGCAATATTTTTGAATAGTTGTCAGCAACTGTTGTGTTGCCATTTTTCAATGGCCTGGTACAGCCACAGTGATGGGAAGGTGCCATAGAAAATAACTTAGGCTGATATGGCTGTAATATTTTCAGTTATTATGTGTGTGTGGGAATGTGAATTCTAACACTGTCACCCTGGTCTTAGTATCTGACTTACAAGCATCATCATTAGTAGTTAAAAATTGCAGGTCTTTTTAGAACAACATTTTTATTTTTCACCCCTCTATGAAAAACAGAAGAAAGGAAAAATGAAGACAAGACAGTAGAAACAAATGAAGGAATGCCATCAGGGAAGTCCAAAAGGAGATTTCCAGATTTTGGGTAAGATTTTACTTGTGTTCCTTTGGAAATAAGTGGTGTTCTGTGGTTTCTTAGAGAATATTATGTTCTCTAAATAAAACAATGTTGAGGAAATCCAGTAATGGACCGTCAATGGACAGAGTATTTATCGTCTTGAATTTGTAATGTTGTGTTCGCGTTTCTACCACGTTTTGATTTTATTTATCTATGCTTTTTTCCCCCCTCAAAGAATTTCTTAGGGTTCTTCTGGTGGTTTTGTATGAATACACCACTTCGCTTAAATTGCAAATCCATGCATAACTTTGTCAAAATCTTGTTGGTGTCTAGACTCCAATGTTTTGTCCTGCTAGGGTTATAGTATAAAATAGGCACCTGTCATGCCTTAATTCCTTCTACAATAGAGGTGGCATTACATAGGGTTTGGCTATAGGTGCTACCTACTGAGCTGTTGCTTGGAGGCTGGCAGCAGTGATGAATGCATCTCTGAATTTCATTTAGAAGGTGAGATAGTCAACAGGGGTAAAACAGAAGTGCGAGCTTCATATTACCTGGAAATACAGTGTGGTACCTGAACTCTGGGGATTTAAGAGAAGAGTTGCTACATTTGCAGTAAATCTTGCTCCTTTGGAGACAGGGGTAAAGCTTGTTGAAGCCAGCTAACATTAAAGACTTAGACTGGTACTGCAAGAAATGCATCATAATGTGTAACATAAAAATCAACTTATTTCGCACACTGATAATGCAGTTAGTGACTTTGCTCAAGTTGCTGTGCGTTGTGTAGGAGCATTAATGTAGCAATAACACTGTGGTCTTCCTCTTGGTTGCATCCACTATATGCTAGGCTTCTTTAGGCATTTTCTGTATTTATTTTGGTTATCTGTGGCCTTTGAAAGGGTACTGTCACGGTTTTTAAATGGAATATGAATGCCAGAACTTTTTAAATTGTATGCATAATCTCCAAAATCATGCTTTGTATAATAATATGTGTGGGTTTTATTAACTGTTGAAGTCAATATAAAAACCAACTTGCTGCTTTACAAAAATATTGCACTGGGTAAATGTAATGCTTTATGAAATTTCTGTTTTTTCACTTCAGGGGATTGCGAAAATCTGGGGGCAAGGGTAAGAAGCAAGAAAAAGAAAATCTAAGAGGTTCTCTGGATAGCAGGTAGTTCTTTTGTTAGTGTAATAAATACATGCTGCATTCCTAAAATTTGTAACCCAAGAATTTCTTTAAAACTGTCATTAATGTTTGTTCTTAAAGTACATTCTTGTGGCAAAATTCTGTGAAGATTTAATGATGCAGAGATGAGATTTCATCTCACGGAAGAGTGGAGAGG
>NW_008238358.1:6328498-6348339 GCF_000691975.1 Corvus brachyrhynchos
AAAGAGTGTAGAGGAGGTGACATTAAAACTGTCTTTTGCTTAGGAAGATGAATGTTGAGTAAATTAAGTTAGCAATTACTTGAAGTTATTAAATTGTGTGAAATACTGCAAAAGTTCTTAAATTTGTGTTGTTAAATAACTCATTATTTTGCATGGATATTCAAAGGCAAGTATCAGTTTTCATTTCAAGTGTCAGTTGTGCTGTGAAACTAGTAAAAATAAGTGGCGTGTTTTGAGTTTGTTCTTGTTTTTAAAGGGATGGTTGTGTATTTGAGGGGTGGGGTGGGGTTTTTTGCTACTGTTGTTTAAACAGGATTTAATCTGTTTATCTCAGAGGTTCCCGAGAACTTTTGGATGACTCTGGCAACAATCTATCTGCATCAGATTCAGATTCCCCTGTTCCTACTTGCATGCCTTTCTCTTGGTTTGGAGACAGCCACAAGGAGCCTCAGGTTTCTAGCAGCAGTCTGCATGTTACTCAGAGTGGGCAGGATGGTTGTGAGCATGGTCAAGAGAAGAACAGAACCAAGGTAAAGATGACTAATTTGTGCTTTGAGTATTTAAGTGTTGCATCTTGATAAAGTAAAAACACCAGTGGTTAGTATGTGGAAGCCTAGTGATTTAGTCCTTGACCACATCACCTCTTACAAACTTTGCTGCAGAAGTTTGAGATATTACAGGTTTACATGCAGGAATTGTGTGTGTGTTCCTGTTCACTCCTCTTCAGTTGAAGCATCAGTAGAGGCTACTCAGGTGAAGTAGCATCTAAGGAAAAATTGCAGAGCATGCTTTTTTTCTGGTTGATAATGCTAAAACTAATTCTAGTTTCAGGAAAGCATAGTTTTAAAAGTCAGATCTGTTTCCCAGACTAGTTTGTGGAGGAAGTGTACATAAATAGAGGTCAACTGTCCAAACAGTTGGCCAGCCAGTTCTTACCATACTGGAATGTAGGGTTGGAGTACCAGACAGGTGGAGGCAGATAACATCCTAGTTCTCATTTACAAATACAGTATTAAAAGCCAAGAAACACATCTATAGAACACTTCCTTCCAGGCTTCTGAGTAACTACTGATCTAATAATTTAAAGCCTTTTAACCAGATCTTGAGACTGAGGCTACACAGTTCAGTCTATAACCATAGTTACAATCTTTACGGTTTAAACTATTTGAAAGAAACAGCTTTAGAAACTAAAAGGTTTAATGTGTGTGCTCTCTGAGTATTTGGTAAAAGCTTTTTCAATGTAAGACTGTTCCTAGCAATTTTACTACGTCTTTACAATTTCATTCTCATTTTCTTTGGATTTTGTCAAATTGAAAATTAGAGTTACTTGAGTAAGGTCATAGCTGGGTTTATTCTTGAGTTTCACACTGTTTCTTCACTTTGGGATGCCCTGTTTTGCTTTTCTTCTGTGTTGTTAGAGAGAAATGATTTGTATATCTGGAAGAGAAACTGGCCAGGTTGTAGTCCATTAACTCACTGATCTTTTGCAGAGATTGCAGACAACAAGTCTGCTTTCCATGTTTTCAGATGGTGATTGCGCTGAAATGCTATTGTAATACCTTTTTTTTAAATACTTTGTTTCCCTAGTGTAAATCTACGGTCCCTGTGATAGTAAATTGTCTGCATACGTAGTTTTTAAAAATCACAGAAAGTTAGTTTTAGAACCGTACAATCCTTATTTTAACACGGAAACTTAATAAGAGTAGGAACTTTTTAATCTCTGAAGTAGAACAGAGCTTTACAAAATACTGCCCAGTGTGCATCAGTCTAGTGTATTTACAGCTCCTGCATTGGTTGCTTCTGTTAAAGCATGCAGTGGTCAAAAGATGTTTCTGTAAATAACCCAAGGATTTGAAAGGTGTATGCATATACTTCAATACAATTTTTTTATTAAATAGGAGTGCATGGTTGGTCTCTTCATAGGTTGGCCTCTTAAGAGGCTGTAGTTGGTCTCTTAATAGGCTGTAGTAAAGCTATCAAGGTGTTTTCTGTGTAGATAAGCATTCAGTGCGTTTGTCTTTCAAAGTCATTGATTCAGAAGAACCCATTGGTCCCCTCTTCTTTGCTCCCTTCTATCTGATTTGAATAATTTTTGTGAGCATAGTAAAAGTCCCGCTGCTGCATTTCTGCTATAAGCACCCATAATGTTCCTAGGCAGCTGTTAATGTTTTCATATACCTACCATATACACCTACTTTTTGGCAATCAAAAAGTTACAGCTCTTACCAGATTGAATGCTCTCTTCCTTTGCACATTGTCCTGAAGTAATAGTCTTTTCTTCTTACTGGTCTATACTTACCCAAGTTGATTACCACTTCAGCCTTCCAGCTGGTTTCTTGCCTACTGGTTTGGGGGTTTTTTGTTTCCTTCTCATGGTCCAGTATGTAATTGCTGCTTGCTGCTCTTTTCCTTAGTGCCAGTTGCAAACCAGCAGCTGGAAGATTATGCAAGTCTCCAGCTCTATTCCTGCTTTGTAAAATGGTAGAAAGCTGATCCCATTGAAGAATAGATTCTCATACATTCATTAATCATAAAATCATAGTTTTCCTCTCCAAAGCCAGGCTGTTTTCACTTAGCAGTGTTTGGGGTCTTTTGTAAAGACAGTAATGTGACAGTGGCTGCTCCTTCAAATGAATGGCTAATTGTTGCTCATCTGAACTTAGAGTTGATAATTACATTTGCACAGTAACAAGGCTTTGGCTTGTTTTGCTATGAAATGACATTAAAACTGACGAAGAAATGTGCTTGACCACAGCAGTGAGTCTTGTTACTAAAACAATTTAAAAGCAAGGGACAAAGTCATCTTCCCAGAATTCAAGGAAAGAATACTCCTTTTTGTTGATATTAACTCAAAATTTATAAATAAAGCAATATATAATAAGTATAGCAATAGCATTCATTCATTTTATGTCTGTAGTATCCCATATGATCATGTGACAGCAGTTCTTAAACAGGAGGTGAAAGCAGAAACCCTAAAATAAGAACTTTGTCATGTAAAAAAATCTCTGTGGAACTGAGTCTTTTGCATTGTGTATAATTTCTATAGTTGTGTTTTAGCATTGACGATGTAAGGAATATAATTCTGTTATTACCTGGTTTCTGTTGCAAAATTCGCCTCTTAAAGTTACTGCATTTAGAAGGTTTTTGTTTTCTTAAAATGATTCTGAAGTTAGCTTTAAGTTTAAAGTTTGACAAAGTAGTGAGTCAAACTTTTGGATCCTTGTGAAAACGAGAAACACAGGAACTAAAATCCTGTGTGCTTGCAGACAGTTCTTAAATTAGTCACTTGACATAAATCTGTCCCATTTCCTGATACAATACACACACATACATACTGTTTATACTGATTGTTTTTCCAGAATACTATTTAGCTTCTGTAATCTGGTATGCAGTGTTTCATTTTCAATGCAAGGAAGAGCAGTGTGGTATAAACTATATTCTATTACCTTAAATGATAGGAAGCTTACCTCTTAAACCTCTTCTATCCAAATTCTATGCTAGTCAAGAGTCAAAAATCTTCTTTGCAACTGGCTCTTAAATGCTTAAAAGGAAGTTACTCCCATAAACTGAATAGGAGCAAGGGGGAGGAGAAAACATTACAACTGGTGCTCAGATGCTTAACTTTTGGCTATGTTTTTTCTAAGATTTTTGCTTGAATTTTATTGTCTTTCTCTTTTGTTTTGTTTGTCTGAATTGTTCTTGATTTTCTCTGTAAAGGTAGAAAGAGTGAACTGAGGGCAGCTAAAAGAAAAGCTCCTATATAGATTTTCAGTTTGGGTTGAAGTTAATTTGAGAATAGGTTGATAGACAAAGTATTCTGTTGTTTCTGGTAATAATTTTTACATCTAAAAGACTGAAGAAGATCCTAAAATTTAATGTAATTAATAAAATCTACATGGTAAATAGAACACCATTTTTCAGTCAAGAAAGGTACTACACAGAGGCAGCAGGAAAACTCAGGTTGTGGTTTGGGGGTTTTCTGTTTGTTGAGTTGTAGTGGTGATGTCTTTTTTCTTGAGCTTTGGTGTAGTGTTTTTAAGGCTGAAAATGTGTATCAGTAATTTAGAGTATAAGGGAGTGCACTTAAAAAATCAAACAGAATCCAGAAAACTGAGAGTTCAGGTTAAATTGAAATCAGAACACAAATACAGAAGTGCTAAATGAAGATAACTGCAAAAATGTAGTTCTCTTACAGAAGCATATCTTACTGAAGAAAAATATCTTTAAGATCTGTTTAATTTAGGATCTCAGGTTGTTTATGCACATAGGGATGTGGTATGGCATCCTTACAAAGTGTAATTAGTTGATTAGAGACTTAGAGAACATTAGAGAAAATACTGATAAATAATTGCTTACTGTTTGTAGGCAGCAAAGAGTAGTGCTGAGAAAAAAATTTTAAAATGGCAAAAGTAGGAGGCATGTTTTTGGCAGAATTATTTTTCACTCACTAAAGAAAAATATTTTCAAGGTCACAATCTGAGTTGGAAATGAAGGGAATTAAATTAGAAAATGTTCTGGAAAAAACATATATTTATATTCTTTAGGAGGGTTTTTTACCAAACCTGCTGTGAAGTTTTCACATCAGGTTTTTTCAGTCTTCAGTTTGAGTCCGAGGCTGCTCAGGTACAACCTACATGAGGTTGTACAGGTACTGGCTGCTGGATAAGATTCAGCCTGGGTCCTGCTGCTTTTAGATGCTAAGCCAGGCATACAGATCCAAAAGCTTTCTTGAAACACAGACTAGGTGTAATAACTGAATGTAAACAGAAGTAATGTGAAGATTTTACATTCTTTCAATATGATAGTCATGTGAATAGTATATTAGTCATGTTTCTAACCTGAATTTTACTTTGTTACTTTTCTAAGAAAATTAATCTTCAACTAGATCACGTTGCTCAGAGCTATGTTCAAACTGAGACCCTGAATGTTTCCAGGGATGGGGTGTCCACCATCTCTCTGGGCAACCTGTGCCAGTGTTTTACCTCCCTAATTGAAGGTGTTAAATGAATTGCAATACAATACAGTATCTTAAATCAAAATTTAAAGGTTTGGGAGAGCTTGTCCTTGGGCAAGCTTTGTATTTTCCATGAATGAACTTATTTAAACTACTTATTTTACTGTTGACTGCAGTGGTTTAACAGTGGGCAGCTGAGAAGTCTAAAGCTAATTCTCGTTTTCACAGCTGTGAAACTGTGGGGGTGCTTCTGTGCCATGGAAATCTTAATGAACATAAACAATTAGGACTGATTTTTATCTTGCCAACAGAACACCACCTTCTGAAACACGTTCATAGTGTTTGTGGAGATTTCAGTTCAATACAAATTCATCATGAATAAGTCCAAGAAATGCCTTTTAAATTGCTTCTCCTGTAGTGTGGTATGCCTGCTGAAAAAGTAACTGATGCATTTCCTTGTGTATTTTAACACCATTTCAGGTTATGACCGATTCTCTGCACAAGTTGCTCTTATTGGGGATATTGCTTTAATTTTGTTACTGTGTTTCTGAATTCAGAAGTTTAACAAAAACAAGTCAGATGCTTGATGCAGTTAGTACATTTCATGTGTGTTCTAAAGGTAACTGAGTCATACTATTTTTTTTAAACCAAAAATCAAAATTACTAGAATGTCACCTAATGACCTGCTTTTCCAAGAAGTGAGTTAATAAAACATTATTTCCACTTGTTTGCAGAGTAGAATTGTCATAGATGATACATACCATAGCAAGCCAAGTTGTGAACTTTCAGGGTTAGTGACAGAACCAAATCTGTCAGGTCGTTCACACACTTTAACCTTCTCTTCAAATGAGGTGAGTTTCAAAGTGTGTATATGTGTGTTGTTGATGTTGTTGTTCACACTACAGCATGTTTAATAGAAACAGATGTGTGTGATGTGAAACTAGATGGCTGTTCCATATTTGAATGTTGAAGAGCACTGTAAAGAAGCTGTTAATAAACTAAGGACATGCACTAGTGAATGGCACATCAGCCTGTGTGTTCTGATCCTAGTTATATCATAAAAATCAGAATGAACTCTCTGATCAGATTGCAGTTTTTAATTTCAAATATAATGGTTCCACTAATTTAAAGCAATTTCCTGGATGAATGAAAACTGCAACATTTTTGACCTTGCCTTCATGTCTGTGCAGGTTTGTTTTACGACAAAATTTTGTCTCAATAAAAAAAGAAAAAGGAAAGGAAAAAAAGTCGGAATACGGTGGTTCTGATATATAGGTAGAAATTAGATACCTGAAAGTGTGTTCATTCCCCTGGAGAACTAATTCCTTTGGCTACAGCGGAAACCTAAAGTCCCCACTTCAGTAGCATTCTGAAATACTGTCTCATTTGGTGTTTGACCGATGGACATCTTTATAAATTAAATCCTTTCGTTTAGAAAAACTCATTAAAAACTGAACATAGTTTTATGATGTAATTTGAATTAGAGGGCAGACTGGTGGTTTGTGAATGTGACGGGATTTTTATTAGCTGTTTTAAGTCAGTCTTTGGTGAAAATCCTAAAATATCCCAGTAATATGTAAAAGTCAGAGTAGTCACAAACAGTGTTGTAAATTCACTAACGGTAAAATCTGAGGTGTCAAATATCATATAACTAGTTTACAGATTGTAGTATAAATTAAGTTTTTGCAGATTTTTATTGGAGATAACAGTCTTAGATCTAATGAAAACCAGAGGAAGTCTAGTTAATAATCTATCTTTGCAAGTACTCCCTGCAGTTTTTTGAATGGTTCAAGAATGGAATATGTGTTTCTAAAACTTTCAAGCAGTATAAATAGTAATATTTAATTAAAGACGTCTACTTGAATATTATTCTTTGATCAGTATTACAAACTTTCAGTAAACTTTGGATTCTAAAACTCAAATGAAAGCTGCCTATTACTAATTGTCCATGTGTAAAGTGATGATTTAAGCCTCTTTTTGTTATAGATCAGTCTAATTCCAGGGTTCTGTCTAGTTCATATGTTGCTTATTGTCCCAGTTTTGCATGAGCAGTGAAAGCTGTTTGTACCTTTTCAGTAAATAAATTGAGTACCAAGGGTCTGCTCTGAGGAAAACAAGGAATAAACTCTGAACTGTTTTCTCTTTTGGAAAGCAGTACGCATGAAGAAAAATACGTATTTCTGGGTTTGGGGGGTTTTTTAAGTTTGTCATCTAGGTCTAGGAAAAAATAAGTAATCAATCTTACAGCAGTTTGGGGTATTTCGAATCACAGAATAAATGTGCTTGGAAAAGACCTTGGAGATCATTAATCCAATCTGTGACCCAACACCACCTTGTCAATTAGACCATGGTACTGAGTGCCACCTTCAGTCTTGCCCTAAACACCTCACCTGGTTTTCAGCTAAACCAGGGATTGTGACTCCACCACCTCCCTGGGCAGTCCATTCCAATGTTTAATCACCCTTTCTGTGAAGAAATTCTTCCTGATGACCAACCCGAATCTTGCCTGGTCAGCTGAAGATTATGTCCTCTTGTCACTGGTTACCTGTGAGAAGAGGCTGACCCCCACCCAGCTACACCCTCCTTCCAGGGAGTTGTAGAGAGCAATAAAGTCCCCCCGAGCCTCCTCTTCTCCAGGCTAAACACCCCCAGCTCCCTCAGCTGCTCCTCACAGGACTTGTGCTCCACACCCTTCACCAGCTTCCTTGCCCTTCTCTGGACACAGTCCAGCACCTCAACATCCCTCCTGAACTGAGGGGCCCACAACTGGACACAGCACTCGAGGGGTGACCTCACTGGTGCTGAGTACAGGGGGACAGTCATTGTCCTGGCCCTGCTGGCCACACTATTCCTGATACAGACCAGGATGCCACTGGCCTTCTTGGCTATCTGGGCACACACTGGCTCGTGTTCAGCTGCTGTTGACCTGCACCACCAGGTCCTTTCCCACTGGGCCACTTTCCAGCCACTCTGCCCCCAGCCTGTAGCACTGCATGGGGCTGTTGTGGCCAACATGCAGGATCCAGCACTTGGTTATGTTGAACCTTGTGCTGTTGGTCTGGCTCACTGATCCAGCCTGTCCAGGTCCCTCTGCAGGGCTTTTCTACCCTCCAACAGATCGACATTCCAGCCTAACTTGGTGTCATATATTAATTTCCTGCGGGTACGCTCAAACCCCTCATTCAAATCACTATTGAAGACATTGAACAGGATCATTAACTTAAGCTCTTAATGAGTATAATTTCTACCTGATGGTTGTTGTCCGAATGGGCTCGTAAGTATGCAGCAGGGGTTGTGCTAGCCAGTGCAACTCCTGCTTTCGGAGGAGTGGGCTATTGCATGCTGCCTTATAAATCCTGGAATTGTTAGGAAACTGGAGATGGAAGCACCTCTTAGAGATCTAGATGGGGCAGCATGGAGGAGTCTGCCTATTTGCTGGGCAGGTGCTCACAAGCAGTTTGGGGACGTGACTGCCTGGTGAGAGTTCAGTTGTTAGCAGCCAGCTAGTTACAGCAGAAGCACTTCACTCACAGATGGTTAGCAAGCTAGCGGGGTAATCCTTCTAATGTTGTTAATATGTTAAATGGTGTGGTATTTTCTTGGGCTCTCTATTTTTACCTCCAGAGCCTCTGCTTGCTTTCTGAATCACATGTGTTTTTATGCTGGAGCACATGGCTTTCTCATGCTTCCATACCTTAGGAGTAGCTTTAGTTCTGCTTTCTGAATTTGCAGCTGATCTCTTGTGTATGTAGTGGCTGTTTTGGGAACTCTTAACTTAGATGTACAAACAGCTTGGCATGTTCCTTCTGCCTCTGAATGGACATTTGAGAAAAAAATTATGTAGAGGTATTATTTAATGACCAATAGGCCTTACTCAAAAGTTCGTTCTCCATCATCTCCTTCCACAGTTTTCACTTTCCTGTATTCTGAAAAATAGAGATGTGCTTTTCCCTTGTGTAGTAGCAAAAATTCAGATTATACAGTATTAAATATCTCTGAGGAGATGATGTCTGTGTGTTTTAATACAGATTCGGGTCTTGATACAACTCTGGTTTTAGGGTTCTGTCTTTACCAATATGAAGTAGAAGGAGTTTGGTAGCAACTGATGATGCTGAAACCCTAAGTTGCCAGTCATAGAGCCTGGAGGACTCCTCCGTAGTGTAGTCTGTTAGCTGCTCTACTCTGTTCTGCTTGGGCAAACTGGTTCAGGAAGCCCCCCCATTTTTTTTTTTTTTTTTCCTTCAAGTACTTAGACTGTAATTACAGAAGTGAAGTTTTTGCATGGCTTGGACAGATTCAGTAAATCTAGAGTGAGTTCCAAGTGGAATAAAACACTTTACACATTTTTTTCATGTAAAGAGGATGTATAGATATACACACAGCCCCCAAATGATAGAAGTACATAGATATATTAAAAAATATGTATGCATCAGCATATATTTTAGTATTTCTTGTGGCTGATAGACCACAGCTGAGATACAGGTCCAACTTAAAATGCAAAGTAGTTCTCATTTTTTATGTATTATTCATGAACACTTGCTAGTATGACACAAAGTTACCAATATATTTTTTGTATTGCAGTATCAGGTTGGGGAGTTCTTTTATCTAAAATTATTAAAAATAAAATGTGCATTTTAAAATTCCCTTGGTAATTTATCCAACTAATCTCTGTACAAAGCATCTCAAGCTTGATAGCTTGGATGGAAGACTTGGTGCTCCAGTTGTCTTGATACAGATGCTGTATAGAGCACTACAAGCCAAATCTCTTCTAGAGCCCTTTCCTGTTACTTTATGCAAATTGCTATTTTTCTTTTGCACATCAGAAAGGCAGATGTGTTCGCACTTGTTGTATCTACATAAGCATTTTAATTTGGATAAGGAGTTTGTTTTTGAAATAAATATTCTGATTGTTCCCACTTGCCTTACTTTGATTTATCTTGGAAATCAAATCAGATGTGCTCCAACAGTGGTCCTGCTACGTTCCGCTGCTAGTGGCCATTGAGTCTTTCTGATCAGACTAGAGCTATTTGGAAGTGAACATCCTTTGAAATGCTTGTAGTGTGTATTTTAGGACCTCAGCACAAACTGTTCAGCTCTACAAACTCGTTCGTATTTATCTGCATTGCCTCCTAATGTAACCACTGTCCCTTGTTTCACAGACCAGGGAAAGCAAAACCATTTTGAATTACATGTAGTCCTTCACTACACTGGAAATTTGAAAATTTTGTTTCCCCTCATACATGTCTTCCATATTGCTTGCTCAGATCCAGTGTGTTGTATGATCATATCATGTGACAGGTCTACATCTCACTATCTTTGACTTGCAATCACCACAATTATTTTGTTACATCAATCAACTCTCCCAAATATTTCATCAAATAAGCTGGATTTTGTGAAATCCCTTTGGCTGGCAGTTGTAGTTTTTCACCTGCAACTTAACAGGGTCATGTCTCAAATCCATGACTAGAAAGATGCTTATTTCCATGTTTTTTGTTTATAAATGAGTGTAAGGCTCGCTGGAAAAGGGGAGCATATTTTCTATTTGCAAATATCTTTGATGAGTAGTGGAAGGTGGCCAGTGGAGCAGTCTGCAATTTTAATGCATTCTGTACTCAGTCATGAGCTAGTGAGAGGTGATTCTGGATAGAAAAACTTCAGTTAACTGATGTTACTGATTCAAGTACCACACTTGAATTTCTTCTCTACAGACATTGAGCTCTGTTGTGTAGCTTTTCTTTTGTGATAGAGTAATTGTGCTTCAGGACAAACAGCAGCACCTTTTCCCTTCAGAAGCAAAATGAAATTGAAGCAGGGTACTTAAAAAAGCTCTGTGAGCTGGCAAAGTGTATTTTCAGTGGAAGTCTACAAGCTGCTATGTTTCTGAAATGGTCATCTTCTATTTGGGCAGACCTCTTGAAGTGTTGATGTAATAGCATTAGTTGAAAGAATGAACAGTCCTCTCTTTTACAAATGTACAAAATGTAGTAAAACTACCTAGAACGCTCAGCAGATTTACTGGCTACTAGAATTGCTTTTATTCTGGATTTCCATCACAACGATAATCAGTCATAGGGGTTGAAGTGCTTGATGATTCTTCATGCTGTGTAAGGTAGCATCTAACATTAACATAGAGCTGTCTTAACCAACTAACTGAGGGAGTATGTTCATTGTTTGGATAGGTCCAATTTACCTTTTATGTTCTCTGTTTCTGACTTAGTTTTTGTTGAATGTTGTAGTGTCTTCTTCTTTACAGTAAACTAGGCAAACTGATTTCAAGAACTTAAGTCCTTTTGGAGTAGAGCATGTTTAAAAATGCACTTCGTTAATCAAACTCAACTGGCAACTGGAATTCAACATACAGTCAAGTAAAATATTGCTGATTGTGACTTTTCTCAATTGGTTAGGCATTGGATGATGAATTTACAACAACAGGAAAGCAAAATCAATGGCACAGTAGGCCTATTTCTGAATGGACCACCCAGCAAGTATGCCACTGGTTAATGGGAATGAACATGGAGCAGTATATTACAGAGTTCACAGCTATGAACGTAGATGGACAGCAGTTAATGCAGCTCGACAGTGAGAAGTTAAAGGTATGTGAATATCCTGGGACAGATTTGTAACTGTACAGGTTTCACTGCTGATTCAGACGTATTTTTAACCTACAGTTTCCTGGTTTTGTGGCTTTTAAGGGATAGTTATTTGTTCTTTTTATTTATTTATTTTGAGTTACTTGCTTTTGAAATACTTGGAGACTGTATAGTTAGATAGTAATTAGTAATTGACTGTAGAATTAAAGACAGGCTGTTTATAGACATAAAAATAACAAATATTGCTTCCTTGTTTGTATCTTGAGGAAATGAAAGTAAGCATAATTATCCAAGGGGTCTTGATACATCTGTCACCTAATCTCAACAGAAGGTCGTATCAAACAAAGCAAGTTCTGGCCAATTCAAATAGAATTGCAGGATCCAGTTTTAGAAGTCTGTTTCTTCCAGATTTCTTCTTCAAATGGAAAGGCTAAAATCCTATCTGGTGACCTTTTAAATGTTTCAGGCTTTTACTCTTGCTGAAAATAGGTATTCTGAATCTTTTGAGCCTTTTCTTGCCATTTTATATTTGGAAGGCTGCACTGTATATGTATTCCTTATAGTGCTGGTAAATTCCTGCAGTTTTCTTTGCTTGTTAGATTATCACACTGCATTTTGGACAGGCAAGAGGTTCATTGGTCTATTCTGGCATAAGGCAAATTATTATTAATGATCAGTAGTAGAATTTGAGGGGTTTAGGTGGGGAAAAGGTGTCTAACTTCAGTCTCCAAAATATGCCTGAATTGCAACACTAAATGTCCTGTGTTTTATAAAATATCATGGGCGCAGAGGAAATACAAGTGACTGTCTCCAGTTGTGGAACCTTGAATGTTGATGCCTAAAGCTCAATGTGCACCTGATGCTGTTGAGGGTGAGACAGTGCGAGCACAATCAGGCACTTGGAATCGGGCACTGCCACCTGCCGATCACAAGTTGAAGTGTACTGTCCACTTCCTGACTCACTTCTTAATTATACATTTTAAAATCCTTAAAATTAAGGAGTAGTTACTGAATAAAAACTCCTCGTGTATAAAAAGAGCTAGAAAAATATCTGGAGACTACTACTTTTATTTTCTGGAAATGCACAGGGGTTTACATGTTTGTAAAATGCAACACGAAACTGTTATTTCACAACTGAAGAGTTGGCCGTGGTTTCCTTACCTACGTTGTTACCCAGATGATTATTTACAATGCTTTTGAGGCCCTAAGTCCTTATTTTTCAAATAAGCAGACTATCTTGCAGAAAAGTGAATAACACTTTCTTGCATTGCTAATGCACAAGCACTGTTGACAGTGCTGTTGGAAAAAATTACTGATGAGATTTTGTTTTGTTTTCCCCCTCTAAAGGCTTTGGGAGTTTCCAGTCAAAATGACCGATCAACAATAAAGAAAAAAATTAAGGATATTAGAAAAACACAGGAAAAACTGGAAAAGCAAAAGGAAAAGGTTCAAAAGAAGGAGAAGGAAGTTCGCAAGACTGGCAGAGTGGTGGCCACTCTTGAATCAAGCTGCTAAAATGACCATTCTGTTTTAGTGCAGACTTGCCTAATCTTGAGGAAGTTCAGCAGATTTGTATATAATTGTACAATTGAGGGAGGAGGGAAAGTGCAACAGTTCAACGTGGTAGGTGGTTTTCTACTTTTAAATTGTGGTCCCTCCCCATTACAGCCCAATAAAATGAAATAATACTTTATTTTTATGTCTAGTTGACTCTGCCTGTACTAATAGAAAATAATTTCACTTTCTGCCTTAAGTAACCTTTCTGCTTCTAAGGTGTCATATGCCCTTTTCATTGAAATTGATGTTTGTGAAAAGTAGAATGCTGTATTAAAAATCATTCCAGTATTAGTCAACTAGCATTTGATAGAGTTGAATCTGATAGAGGGACAATAGAAAAATCCTGCCAACAAATTCAGTCTGTGACAGTCTGTTTATCTGTTGCCACTAAAGATGTATAGTAAAAATTAAGTTTAAGAAAATGGTAATGTCAAATTAATTTAAAAAGAAAGCATGTATTTCAAATTTATGGATTATTTTGTTTTAATTCTTGTACTTCTGGGACTTCATTTAAAGTTCTCTTTAGTAGCACATTGTTTTTGAATTCTATGTGTTGCAATTTACTGAGAAAATGACAAGAAAAACTAAGTAGTTTTCACAAACTACACATCCTAAGCATATTAGGTTTTCTGTACACTACCGGTATGGTGTTGGGACAAGGTTTAAGCCTATAAATAAGATCCTTTTTAACCTATTTTTCCTAAATGATACATAGTTTTATAGATTTATGCTATGAATAAGATCCATTTGCAATACATGTATTTCTCTTTTCTACATGCTACAAGATTTTTTGCGGACCAAATTTATATATTTTCTAATTTTAAACAATACTGTTTTTCAAACCTAAAATACTGAGGGAAGAATTGTAGGAAAAATTATCACTGACGCACTGGGTTTCTGCCTTGTATTTAAACGTTCAGTTGTAGACTACAGATTATTTCTCTTTAAAGGAGGATTTGATTCTTGAAATAGCTTAGAACATGACTTGGTGTTTCGTATATTTACATACTATTTTCTAGAGACACTACAAGAGCACTTCCTTAAATTAGATTATTCCAGAAGCATAGACGAGATTAAATATCAGTTCCACCCTAGAATGGACTAGAACAAAACGTACATAGTTTGTTTATGTGGACCAAGTTCTCCTTTAAATCTATGGACTGTCTCATTTTAATTAAATGAATGAACTTCACTGTTGGTGTTTCACATTTATTATTTTTTTGTATAAATGTCTTAAGAATTTCAGCAGAAGGACTGTGTGGAAATGCTTCTGCACACTCGGCATTTCCAAAATAAAGTTTGAAAATATTGGTAATAACTACTTTTTTTAAGAGGTTATATTTCAGTTTTATGCATTCTTTGGTCAAGATTTAACTTATGTACTTTGTTTGCAGTAGCTTTGAGTTGTGTGCCAAACTTACAGACCTTGAACCAAAGATGAATGCTGCCCTACTGATGAAAGAGAAAGGAATTACAAGTATGGAATCATCAAATGCTCAAGATCACCCACATAAAACCACCCTTTAATTAATTCAGTCAATAAAGTTGAGTGCTTTCACAGCTAGAACACAGTATATTGATAGAGCCCCATATAACCTTTTCCCTTTAAGCCTACTCCTGGACCCTGTGAAGAGTTTTCTCATGAAGCAGACTAGTGGAAATAATGGTTTCAGAGGTTTCCCTGTGTGCAGAGCTGTTGTAGGTGAGGAGGGGCCATAGCAGGGATGATAAACTCCCCTGGCACCTGAGCATGAGAACATTGATTATTACAACCCATAGCATTTAACATCTGTCAGATGTTCAACAAGAAGGCTGGCTGCACGGAACGAGCTCAGTTCCAAGCTACACAATCACCCAACAGAGTTTAATTTTTACAATAGTTTTAATGAATAAATGCAGTGATTTTTTCAAAAAATTAACACAAACCAAGATTATTTCTACAGTACAAGATTGAGCTAATGTGCATACAAAACTATTAATCTCAGCATTTTGATAGTATACTACTTTTCTGTAGTGATTCACTTCAACTTAACCAGTGTGCTAGCAATGCCTTCAGTATAGTAATGAAAATACTAAACACAAAAGTTGTCTTCTGCACTTCTATTGAAACCAAAAGTTATCAAAGACCAAATTTGTAACTAGGATTAAATATTGTAAATCAAAACACTACGCATTTGTGTTTTCACCACAAGCATTCAGGGTGCAGGTGAAGAGACAGATACAAATATAATTATACAGCATGTTGTTTTAATAATCAGAATTCAATTGGTAGTTAGCCGAGAACATGAAAGAGACTTTATTTCAGTAATATCTAAAATACTTAACAGACTTTGTAGAAAGCAAACTGTTAGCTTCCCTTCAGAAATACTGCTTGTGGTTGTCCGATGTTACTAAAATCAGTTAGTTAAAAGATTTAAAGCCTAGAATATAGCTTCAGACCTGAGTTTTTAAAAGCCCTTGCTATAACTTTCAGTTTTAGTTTACCAAAAGCAATAGCTGCAAGTGTCCCAACATTTGTACAGGCCCCATTTTACACTATATGGCATTCCTCATATCCTCTTACAGGGCCAAAGAAGAGAACAGCTCTCAGTTCCCCTCACTTTTAGGCCTGCAGATGGAAAGCTGTGCCAGTTACCACCTCGCATCCTTGTAAGGAAGAAAAATAGGGGCCTCAACATGCCCACAAGCTTGAGTAGGTAACCCTGCTGTTCTGGTGCCAATTAAGCTACAGCAATCCTCCCTCAGCTTGTCAGTTTAACTGTGTATACAGTCCACTCTGTAATGCACTTCTGTTAAAGTTACCTACATTAGCTTAACCAGGGTATAAAACCATTTCATTGTTTTGCGGAACTTGGCTAGGGAGATGGCAGGTGATAAGTCTTGAATCAGGCTCAGCTACAACTAGAGTAGCATGACTTCAATCTCCAACATCCCATCTATCCCCTTCACTTGTGGTATCTCACTTTCTGCTCTGTGCAGAGACAGTAAACTAGCAAAAGCCAGGCTTATTGTTTCTGAGGGATTATGCATGTCTGCTGCAGAACAAAAACCACAGAGCTACACACAGTTTAATTAACTGAGAAGAGGATTAGTTCTCAATGGCTTTAATTGCATCACTCCTAAAATTTTCAGGAATGACAGGGATCAAGGTGCAACACAGATGTGTATGATTTGAACAAAGCTGGTACAGTAGGCATTAAGTTGAATTCTTTATTAAAAGGACTTCTTATCTGAAATGTAATATTCATTCCCATCTCTTATCTTCCCCTGTGTGTTTTGACAGTTTGTCTTTGACTGATTAATATGTTCTGGTTATCATGTTACTACAAAAATGAGGCCAGAAGCATCTCACAAATGCAAAGGTATTTTCAAAAACCGTTAATTCCACTTACTCTTAGTTACTCTGAGAAGGTAGTTTATACTGTCAAAGTAATAGCGATGCCCTTATTACAAACAAATTTTTAAAATCTGTTTATTAAAATAGTTTCCATTTACAGCTGTACCTGCCATACCCAAGTCTGAGATCTTATAAAGGCTAGAATGTTGATACTACGTTTTGGTATGACCTACAGAAATACAGGCAAATGCAGGACAACATTACTGTACACAAGCCAATGCTATTTTTTAATTCACAATGATTAGGGCAAGATAAGTTTTTCACATCTATCATATATTCACAGTCAACCAAAGAAATACAACCAATGTCACATACCTGAGATACATTATACCAGTAGTAGCTGTTAAAAATGCTTTTTAAAATTCTTTATCCCTACAGAGATGTGTGATTTCTACAGCTGAAAAAACCCCCTTGTTGTAGGCAATGTATGTAGGCAACATACCTAACTTCACAAAATTAAGCTTCAGCATGCTTACAAGGGTATAGCAATGAGCTCAATACTTCTTACACGAGCTTTTCATTAATCTGTAGTATTGTATAAATGAAAAATGTTCCAGTGAGATTTTTCAATATTTTTTCTAATAAAACTGTTTTGTAATTATATTAATTAATACCACATGTGACAGACATTGCCTTGATCCCTACAGAAACCAAAATATTGCTCCTTTGACATAGCTCTGAAAGCAGTCATAAATAGAAACAAATTAAGTATGACCTCACTTTTTAAGTGCAGGTTTGGGAGTTTTGGTGGCTGTTGGTTTTTTAATTTCAGAAAAGCCTAATTACTCTAAACTTTCTGTTACACCACTTAAAATTACTCTCACATATCAAAAGTGGCTCAACATCTTGGTATAAATCAGGTCTTTTAAATTCCCTTTACAGACAAACCTACTTCTTACGAACTGCTGAGGAAAAAGCTACATACTGCGAAAAGTGGTCATGTCCTTTGGCTCACTGCTTGGCACACACCAATCATCGGCTTCATGGTTTGCTTTATAATGTTTCCAGGCTGCTTTGTTGTATACAGGGAGTCTTTCAATTGATTCTGTTGATAAGGCCTGTAAGGAGAAAAGGCTGTAGCTGATGATTCTTTTTAATTGAAGTTATTGTAACAGAACAGAGAGTTCCATTAGCAGTTCAGATTAGAGCTGCTGATAAATGTAAAATGATAGAGTGTTAGATCATACCTTGATGTAAATAACTGCATCTGTACCATAGCCTTCTAAGGAATACAGTTTCAGGTCTCCTTGGAAGTACTGTGCATACAGACGTGATATGGGTAAGCCATAACCAAATCCAGCCTGATAGGAGAAAAAGTGTATTTCCATTAATTGCATCAATCAGTGGCATTTTCTGTTTTAATAGGTAAAATAGACAAACTAAGCACGATGTTTGACAGTAACAGGAGTTCAGATGTTAACTATTATGCCCTCCCCCAAGCTATTATATACCCCAAAACCACAAGAATGCATGGATGATTGTGATTATGCGAAAACTGTTTCATTCATTTGTCAGACAGGGCTGGTAGATAACACTGCTTGTATTATGGTAGCTTTTTGAAGAGATGCCATTAGAGGAAACTCTGCTGTGTCTGTGTCACGCCTCATGGAGCTACTAATCATAAGTACTCGGTGTTCTTAAGTCAGATACATTTCATCATCAGAACATATAAAAAAGGTTCAAGACACAATGTCTATGAATTTGCAGCTTATACTAAAATTCTACCAAGCCCTGACTGCAGTAGCAGGATGTAGCCCTGAAGTGTTAAGCATGATTTTTTGTTTAAATACTAAATTTAGAGGTAATCTCTCAATGACCGTACACAATACTTCTCTGTAAAGATCTAGTGTTTAGTGAGTTGCAGAGTCATCTACATGCAGAACTACATATTTTTTTAAATGATGCAATGTGGGAGAATAAATACAGGAAAGCTGTACAGACGATTCTAATTTCTGAGAGCTTAGGCTTTATTTCTTGTGCATTTATTACGTTCACATGAGACCAAAGTAGATTCTTCATATGCCCTGTCACATCTGTGTACCTTCATCCTTGCTGGGGGATGGTACAACTGACTACACAATACAAATGAACTATGGCCTTGATCCAAAGTCATTGCTATAATTATTCTTCCTTTCATTCAGTGGCTACAAAAATAATTCAGAATCCTGCTCTCACTACAGTACGTGCAGCATAGCTAAGTGTTCTGCTTGAGGTGGCTGATCTTTAGATTTAGTAGAGAAAAAGAGAATCTTGAACAAATTTAAATAATCTTTAGTATTTTATGCCATTTTCCAGTTATTCTTTGAAAAATGCTTGAACTGCTTGAATTAAGTAATATTTAAATATTATTCAGTGTAATATCTATAAAATTGGAATTTCATAGGTTTCGCTGTATGGTTTTTGTGACAATTAGACATATCCATGATGCCAGGGTATAAAAGATTTGCATACCAAAGGTGTAGCTCGTGATGTCTCAACACGAGGACGTGGTGCTGTTGAATACATGTAGTTGAACAGTCTGTCGATTTTCCTCATAGGAACACCACCACCACGATCACTCATCTGGAACAAGAAGGAGCATTTAGCTTTATATCCCTGAATACATTTTTTATAAAAGACAGCTTCTCTCAAACAATAAGCCAGAGAACTTTCAGGTAAAACATTATTTGAAGCTGTCCCTACTAAGTTACAGGTTCGCTTTAATTCTCATCTCCAACAATGACCATAGAGAGATGAATCCTTCCCTTTCATTCCTTATCCAAACCATTAAATAACATACTACCATAAGAAGCATTCATAATCTCTTGGAGGCAAGGAAATTCTACTTGAATTGTGCATTGCTTTTATCTTGGTCATAACACACTTTTGTCTGAAGTCACTATCTGTACCTTTTAGCAAATGCTGTGTATTTTATCCTTATTCTTCAAGAATATATACTTAAACTGTCATTTAAGTATAATTTACTAAAAGAAACCTGTTACTGAGGGAGTAAGTCAAAGGAGTTGTTTTACTACAGTTTAGCTGGACCTATGAAAAACCCAGTGCTTACAGTTGGTCTTTGAAATCCAGCACGGATGTTGTACAGAAAAAGAAGAAACTGCAAACTGTACTTCAGGAGGTTTGTTTTGTGTGGAATATACAGTATATATTTTGCTTTCTTCAGTTGTTTCACTCCTGTATAGCTGTGTCATTGTCACTTACAAAATGCTAATATTACAATTGTATAAAGATGCTACTTAGTTTGTAGTCATGGTTGCTTCTAAGCTAGGGAAGACACGAGCAAGTACAGGATGCTATTGCAGAACCCTCAGTGTGACTGCAGCCTGTTCATTACTTTCCTGCT
>NW_008238358.1:6348429-6356432 GCF_000691975.1 Corvus brachyrhynchos
TATGTGAAATTCCGTAATGGTCTTTTTACTTACAAACATCATCACATACAATCTATTAATGGAACCCTATCAGCAGCTCAAGTTACTAATATGCTGCTCACAACAGGAAAAAAAACCCTAACCAAAGTAACCTTCAAAATAATAAAAAAAAAGTGAGTACCTTCACAGTTAAATCCTCATTTCCCAAGGTGATGTGTACATGAATTGCAGGATAAATGCATTGATCAGCATGATGTTCCATGGTGGCTCTCATTGCATTCTGTAATTTTCAAGTACAACTTAAATCCTATTTATCCTGTAATATACTTTGTATATTATCTTAAAACATCAATTTAGTAGTTATTTTTATCTTGTATTTAAGAATCACAACAAGTGCATATTGGTTTAGAATGGGTTTTTTAATATTTCTGGCTTATTCAGTATCAGCATATATATAGTTTATTAGAATACAGAGACTTCAAATACTTAATTTTTTTAAAGGAAACGTGAACAGTTTAATGTACAGAAGTTTTGTTCTAGAATTTTTATAATGCACATAGTACATGCAATATGACACAAAGTCCAAGAAAAGTCTAGGACTGAACTGCTTGAGGAAAGCTCCTTAGGTAGGACCTGTTAAACATTTTACCAGATTTGAAGATACACAATTTTTGGGACATCTTATTCTCACTTGCTTTATTAACTAATGTCTTCATATGTTTTAATATTTAAGCTGTCTATTCAGAAGGTATTCAGTGGCTAGGTAGAAGAGATGCATCTTCCAAAGCTGTTCATTTTGTATGCAATTACTGTTTAGTGTAGCTGTGTTCCTGCAGTCAAATGGCAAGAAGTCTGCACTTGCAAAAACATGCTATTATCTAGAATTGGTTCAAAAAGTCAAAGCAATACAATCTCAGTAAACAAAGATGTATTGAAAGAACTGTGTAATTAATGGTTAAGTGCACAGACCTTGAAAAGTTCAAAAACCATGTGATAGAGATGTGATGGCACGTACACCACTTGCATGGGCTGTCCTGGTGATTTAGCTGGAGAGAAGAGAGTCTAAATAACTAAATAGCAAATGAGGTGTCTTTTATTCATTCCCACAATAATTCAAAATGTGAATTTGTATTGTTGAATTTAAAAAAGGAAAATGTGAACAGAAATCTTTTGAAAAGTTGTATGTTAATCAAAAGTCTTAATCAAGATTTTCAAATGTTGCTTGGTGCTTTAGAAATTAATCTTAAAACCCACTATGGCATCACTGATTAGGGCATATCATAGTTGCTTTCTAATAACCTCCTCATAGGTATCATGAAGATGGAATGGAATGTCTTGTATAAATCTTTAACGTGTTGCAAGAAATGCAAAGAGGGTGAGATGCAGTAATGTCAGGTAAAGACACATTAAATCTTTAGGGAGGGAAGGAGCCTGCTAAAATTTGTTATATCAACAGCTGTAGTATCAAAAACTTCTATTCCTGTCAGTTTTCTGATTAAAGGGAGGAATGGGGAAAGCATTCTGCCAGATTTAAAAAAACCCCAACCTATTTATTACAGTAGATACAGAGAAGACATGAACTATATGAAAAGCAGGAGAACATTTTACCACTAGCTCCTCTAGAAGAAGCCATCATGATGTTCAAGACCATGCCTTGTCCATATTCACCTACCATTCAACTCTTCGAGGATAAGTTCTGGAGAGCTCATGTAATACAAATCACAAAGTCTCTTGGCATTTTCATAGCCATCTATAATAATAAACACAGGAAGTTACATTTCCCCCCTCTCACTTTTTTTTTCTCCTTTAGAGTCTGCCAAAAAAAGCAAACATTAGAAGTACTGTGCGCTGTCAGGGAGATGTGTATTTTCTCACAAAAACTGGGTTTATAGGAAAAAGAAACAAAATTGTATTAACACTTTAAATAAAACTTCTGCTCCAGGTAGGAAACAACAGTATAGGAATATCAGGATGTGTATTTGCTCTTAGTATAGACATTCATGTAAGTTTTCAGGATTCTTGTTCTTATCATCTGAATTTACCTCTAATAACTTCAACAACATTGCAGTTAGGATCGATGCTTCCAATATGTTTTGGATGAGCTGGATTAATTTTCCCACCAAACAGTAAAGCTGCCAAAAAAGAAAACATTATTTAATATCCAGTATAATTTTATAATTTTAGTTTGTCTCTTCAGTTTTGCTAAATAAAAAATTCACAGGCAATCTATAATTTCAGTCCTCACCACACTTGAAAGCCTACTATTAATAAATATTTTAGGAATTGTACTAAGAATGAGGTATAAATGGAAAGGCAAATAGTATCCTCCTAAGTGGCACTTTAGTACATATTAAGCACTTAAACATTAAAGGAAAATACAGCTGACATGGTACAGGTATCATTTCCCCTCCATTCAACACTGGCACTTACAGTGTTGATTAAGGAGCATTCTGATTGAAATGCGGCTCATGTAGAAGCGGTCTAAAAAATACTGCACATTCTGTGAGGTCACTGGATCAATGCCAAAGCTTTCCTTGTATTCTATTACTCCTTGAGCCATCGTAGGAATTACATCATTGTGTCGATTCCGGATTTTTATCACAGTATCTGTAAAACTAAAAGGAATACATTGTTAGTATTTCACTTTTGAGGGAATTTAATACTCTAGCAAACAGAGTGCCTGTCTACAAAAATGAAGACTTCCATACAAAAATATCACACTTCTGCCGACTGCAGTAAGAAGGCAGGTCAGTCCTTACAGCATATTTCAGGTGACTAGCATTGAAACAACCAGTAATCAATTATTTTGACTATTTATAAAATTTTTATTTATTTATTATCTTGGTTACTGCCAAGAGAAAGAGAAAACCATACCAGCTGTTTCCATGCAGAACAACCCATGCCTGTCAAATGGCACGGTCAGCCAACACTGACCAGAGCATTCTACAGAATGACATTATGCTGAAGTGCTTCATTTCCTGTTTTAATGTACCCTCCTTTTAGGGACAGAGGATGACTGCTGTAAAGATTTGAGATAGGAAATTTTTTTGAAGCTATTGTTTTCTTGCCAGTTCTTCCATACAATATTAACAAGATACTAACGTGTGACAGCAAAGCCTTACCTGTGAACCGCCCCTGAATCTTCTGAGCTTTTGTCCTTAAAGTCAAGAATCTCCTGAAGACTTTGGACGTACCTTTCAATGAAACAAACAGGATAAAAACCAATTCTAATACGCCTCCCCAGATCTCTGGTTAGCAATTTGTGGTCTTCCAATGTTGCATGTTATCAAATCATTCTACCTGTCTCCCCTGTGAATTTTGTTAAGATTCCTTTGACTCTATTTATGATGTCTTCTTCCAAAATTTCCAGAGCAATGAATTCCACAATTCAATTAGAATACACAAAATATCATCTTTGTGTTTTAAACCCAGTAGGTGATCACTTATTTGTAGCCTCAGTGAGTTCCTGTTATTAGAAGAGTCTTTCCATTTGTTCACAACTTAAGTATTTCTGCCATCCCTTTCCTTAGATACTTATTTTCCAAGCTGAAGAATTCTATCTGGTTTCTCCTCACGTAGAAATTGTTCCAACCCTCTGATTATCCCTCTTGGTCTTTTCTGTTCAGGATGGAACTGCATGTAATTCAGGGGAATAATGGGCTAACACAATGCTACAATTATATTCCTCCCCATTTGTTATTTAGGTCCTAACACTATTTTCCTTCTTGCCATCAACTGACAAATCCAGAAAAATATTCCCAGCAGCATCAAAATTTCTCTTTCCATTGTAAGCAAGCAAGCACACAGGGAGGGAAGGTTATTCCCTGTGTTCTACTTTGCCCAAATGGAATTAATTTCCCATTCATTTGATCAGTGTCATCTAGTATCCTAAGAATGTAAGCATTTGTGTTTCATTAAGACCCTTCATCTTCACTGATAGCTCTTTTCATATTCAGTCATCTAGTCAATCCCACTTATTGGAAGATTTTGTGTTCTCTTAACTTTAAAAGCCTTTACAGAAATCCTTGTGCCTTTGAGATTGCCAAAGAGATTGCAGTTGCCAAGCAATCTCTTTGTTTAGCTTTCATCTTAAAAAAAGTTTATGCCTAAGTTCCTTACTTGAAAGCAAATTTTATTTTTCAAATAATGTCTTTTTTACTTTAATACCTTCATGTTCTCTCTGTTGTTTAATGTTTTTGCTTTGGGAGCTTCCTGTTTTTCTTTCTTCATATTTTCTATACCTTTACTCTCAGTCTGCAATAACCTGTCTTGTAAATGGTGTCTACTATATTTTGCAAACATTTTGTGCCTTAGTCTGCTTCTGTTGTTTCTTCAACTAGCTTCTTCACTTTCAGGTAAGTTCCCTATTAAACATTGTTCTGGTGGATTTTTGTTTAAAAAAAAAAAACTGTATCCTCATACACGAGTGTGTGCAATACTTAATGTGAGTTCTCTAATTGCTCCTAAAGGTTATTTCCCACATCTGTAAATTTAGTTTCTGATGACATTGGTGTATTTAATATCTCAGTATAAATAAGTGATGTTCACGTAACAAGCCTGTGAATGTTCTTTCAGTAGAAGAGAGTCAGTTCCTCCAACCTGTGTATATGCAGAAGGTCACCCTTCAAGGAATGGAATGTCACTGTTCTTACCAGCTCTGCACCAGCTGAACTGAAGGCGTTCTTAGGAGGTTGTCTGGAAGCAAGCTTATTTCCTTCATTATGTTTGCCAATCTCACAGGCAACTCTTGCCGCAGAAACATAAATGAAGTCTTTTCACAAGCATTTTCAGATCCTAAGACCAATATGACATCAGAATTAAGTCAACGCTTATGGTAGAGAACTACACAAGCTCGCTCTTTTTTGCACAACAGGCCTATGCCTTGGTTTCAAAGCTGACTCAGCCAGGCTGGTAAGCCAGTGTTTCTTTCATGGCAGCAGCCCACTTGTGTTTCAAAATTTATTGCATACTGAAATCTACCCCTGGCAGTAATGAGAATCTTCAATATATAAAGAGAAACTAATGCAACAGTTGCAGACCCATACTATACAACTTTAAATATGGCGTGTCTCCATGTGTATTGTTCATTTTATTTGCAGCAAACATTGACTCTAACAGCACTGATCAAACAGTATGTCATTCTGAGCATGTCAGAGAAGCAAATGAGGCCAGCGCAGGAAACTATTTATTAAGTATCATAGTTCCATACACCCTGCTTTTGATTACTGATCGTAGTGAATTGCCATAACTCATCCTCAGACACTTTCAGAAAATAAATCCAGTAATATTGATCTCATTTTCAACTAAATCTGTTGTGGTTTAAATTCAGTCTTACAGGAACAGAAATCAGATTAATGAATTCACATGAATAGTGAGAAAGAAAGCAAAGTAGGACAGCTACTCTGCTTAGCCATTAGGATACTAATACATCTAAATTTTTACCTTTTTAAGAGCTAGAAGTGAAAATACTGCCTCTGACCTGTCCTTTTGTAAGAGCAAGTGTCATCTGTGGGGGTGGCAATTAAATGTGGTTATTAAAATCAAGACCTACGTTTACTCCCACGAAGCTTGTCTTCCTAGGCGAGAAAGAAGGCTGCAGCGTGGGGAAGAGACTAAGAAATGCTGTACTTCATTCTCAGCCAGACTTCTTTCTAGACTTCAAGACTGTCACTTAAACAGCATCTGAACTTCCTAACCTGCCCATCTGCTGCAGTGAAGTACATACTTCAGGTCTAGTGTTTCACAACAGGTATCTCCTAAAAGTTACTCCTCAGTTCACTCCTTCCATTTGGCAAGGGGAAGTTCGGGAAGAAGATTAAAAGAAGGGCTGAGGACGGAAAAAAGGAAGCTGGGAGTGCCTTAAACATGAAAAATCTTCACCAAATTGAAATAGAGCAGTTTACTTTAAAGCATGCGGACTCAGACACATTATAAACTACACCAGTGAAAGAATGTCAGTCAATAAAAAAGTGAATAATTTACAAGAAACTCCTCCGCAATGGCACACACCAGCATTATGCGTTGTCTACATATGACCTCTGCCTAGAAACCTTTCATTCTTCTCCCTAGTCAGATTGCATTTCGGGCATGACTGTTACTGGCCTTTCTCTTTTCTTGGGTAAAATTCTAAGAACAGATGAGATCAGAGGTATTAGAATGTAAATATAATCTTTAAAAGCCTAGCACACACAGCAAATTACATTCCACGAAATAGTTTTTGTACCTGAAGGCCTTAGCTTTGCAATCCTGGGTCAAATATGAAAGGCAGTATAGGGCAGAAAAAAAATTTCCCTGTGCAGCTACAGTCTGTATCTAGGCAAAAAATGGGTATGACTCCTACAGAAGATACTGTGGTCTTATAACCCAAGACCAGACCTAAACTGGCTTATAGAATATTTCTTTTTTTTAAGTTAGCTTTACCAGATTTTATTATTTCCTCTTTGACTGCTCTCACTCTAGCAAAAGGAGCAAAAAAAAAAAAATCCGTCAGATTATAATGGCTACAGAATGTCTTACACACAAATACTGTCTCTGTCTTGCACTCTTTTTTTTATTTCTGTTACTAGCTTTTACTATCTGGGATTAAATCCTTAAGCAAAAGACAGGAAAAAATACTTTAAAGTTTCCAAGATTATTTTTACCTTATGTTCAGGTATTGCTAAGAGCAAAGAAGTAGCCTATCTTTTGACACAAGGAAATAGTGTGCCTTGAAAATAAACACAGATTTTACAGTAACCATTATGTTATCTGTAGCGGTAAAATAATACAGGTCAAATCAAACTCTGAATTGCAAGATTCTTTGCTTAGAAGTATGGTAACAACAGAACACATGGTGGGGTTCCTGTAGGAATGTGGAGTTTTAAATGTCAGATACATTTCATTGCCACAAGTGAAACATTGAATAGATGGATGAAGTGACAGAAGATAATTATGAGAAAGTCTTCTTTGTAAGTCTTCCTGCTTATACAAAGTTAGGGGCCCTAGGATTAATTCTCTCTTAGGTTTTACTTACAAAACTATAAAAAGCCATGAAACTATCAACTAGTTATATATATAACACTTATGTAAACATGTATGCACAACAAAGCACCTCGGGTACAGAAACAGAACATATTACAGAATGGCTCCAACCTCAGGCTTTGAAAAGGTTTCTCAGTGTGACTTATACAACCTTTCTCTATGTGGTCTTTGCTTTGAAGCAGAATAGAACAATTCCTGTGATCCCTTTTGTTTTCAAGCTGACAGTCAAACCTGGAAGCATTAGGAGTGGTTTTGGCACAGAGCATAAGACTGAGTATCCTGTTACTGATTTACTCATTTTCAAGACTAGATTCCAAATCCTCCAGGATGGCTCTTGGTGTCTGCATCCTGTTCCTTCTCTCACGCACCTTCTAAAACAGCAGCATTTGGGTAGGATGTTTCTGTAGGGCACAGACAGGCGACTGAGAAGTGATGACTGGTTCAGCTCCTCAGTGCCAGCTGAGGCTAAATGTTTCACGTGTTTGGAAAATGCCTTTAGAAGGCCGCATGCTGCTTTGCAAAAGGCTTAACCAGTCTCACCTGTCTGCGTCACTGCTCTAACGCTACCAGTTGTCACAGCTGTTCCCACTCTCTCCCCAGCACTGCCAGTTCTGCAGGAAAACACCCAACTACCCTGGTGGTGCCAAAACCTAGAGTTTTCAGCTAAATTTCAACCTTGTCATAGTTGCAGTCTCCGGGAGTGAGCCAACTAGGCTCCCTTGCCCCAGAAGGAAGCAGAGCCCTTTTCTGCCAAAAAGCACAGCATTAAAAGAGATAAGCAACAGCCAGGCAGCGCTGACGGGGTGAGGGGTCGCGGCTGTCCCGCTCCTCACAAGCACCTGTGGAGGAGGGGCAGCGGTCGAGGGCGGCTCGGCGGGGACTCACCGAAGTCCAGAAACTGCTTCATGGAGAGCAGTGAGGGGGAGAAGCGTGAGTAGAAGTCCACCTGCTGCGGGATGCTGCCCGGGGAGGCGCTGCCCGGGGCGGCGCCGCGCAGAAGGGCG